>NW_024606740.1:0-11377 GCF_018296145.1 Oncorhynchus tshawytscha | reverse complement strand
AGCGTGAAGGGTTATAGACTCCCTCTAACCGTGTCCTGTAGCGTGAAGGGCTATAGACTCCCTCTAACCGTGTCCTGTAGCGTGAAGGGCTACAGACTCCCTCTAACCGTGACCAGCAGAGGGCCCTCCACTGTGACTAAACTGTACTGCTGAAACACAGCCAGTATTACAGCCAGGCATTGTTTTTAGAATCCTACGAATAGTATTTAAAAATCTAAATAGAATCAGAACCTAATGACATCTACAGAGATCAGGTCATTGGGTTAATTTGTCTATAAAATCACAGCACACATGCGGGCATTTAGATACTCCTAGGAATAGAATCGACTAGAATATGAGCCCGGTGTCAGCTGAGGTCATTTAGTTTATTCATCTGGAGATGCTGATGGGTAAACATACCTGAAACAGTCCCATCCACACTCCAACACTGGAATGTGAGATGTAATCTACACCTCAAATTAGGCTGACAGAAATCCTCGTTATTTAATTGAATGATTTTTAAAAATTTGAGTGTGATTATTTCTATTATAACCTACACTTTCTCACTCTGATATTCTAACGTGGGCGTGGCTTCGTGACAATGATCAAGAGCAGCTGCTCACCGATTTGACGGCTCCAACGCAGTTCCACCTCTGACACCACCATCTGATTGGTATCCAGGTGTCAGCTGTCGGTTATCGCTGGATCTGATTGGTATTCAGGAGTCAGCTGTCAGTTATCGCTGGATCTGATTGAATCTAGGCCTAGACTAGACTCATGGGGAAATGAATGTAATTCGATCAGGTATGTGTGTGTGTCATCTCTGAGGGTGGGGTTAAACCACAAGGTTAACCCTGCTCCATGCAGTGTAACTCTACAGTGTCATCTCTGAGGGTGGGGTTAAACCACAAGGTTAACCCTGCTCCATGCAGTGTAACTCTACAGTGTCATCTCTGATGGTGGGGTTAAACCACAAGGTTAACCCTGCTCCATGCAGTGTAACTCTACAGTGTCATCTCTGATGGTGGGGTTAAACCACAAGGTTAACCCTGCTCCATGCAGTGTAACTCTACAGTGTCATCTCTGATGGTGGGGTTAAACCACAAGGTTAACCCTGCTCCATGCAGTGTAACTCTACAGTGTCATCTCTGATGGTGGGGTTAAACCACAAGGTTAACCCTGCTCCATGCAGTGTAACTCTACAGTGTCATCTCTGAGGGTGGGGTTAAACCACAAGGTTAACCCTGCTCCATGCAGTGTAACTCTACAGTGTCATCTCTGAGGGTGGGGTTAAACCACAAGGTTAACCCTGCTCCATGCAGTGTAACTCTACAGTGTCATCTCTGAGGGTGGGGTTAAACCACAAGGTTAACCCTGCTCCATGCAGTGTAACTCTACAGTGTCATCTCTGAGGGTGGGGTTAAACCCGGGTGGTGCAGTGGTCTAAGACACTGTGTCTCCTATAAACCTTGGGCTCCCGGGTGGGTAAGCGGTCTAAGACACTGTGTCTGCTATAAACCTTGGGCTCCCGGGTGGGTCAGCGGTGTAAGACACTGTGTCTGCTATAAACCTTGGGCTCCCGGGTGGGTCAGCAGTCTAAGACACTGTGTCTGCTATAAACCTTGGGCTCCCGGGTGGGTCAGCGGTCTAAGACACTGTGTCTGCTATAAACCTTGGGCTCCCGGGTGGGTCAGCGGTCTAAGACACTGTGTCTGCTGTAAACCTTGGGCTCCCAGGTGGTGCAGCGGTCTAAGACACTGTGTCTGCTATAAACCTTGGGCTCCTGGGTGGGTCAACGGTCTAAGACACTGTGTCTGCTATAAACCTTGGGCTCCCGTGTGGGTCAGCGGTCTAAGACACTGTGTCTGCTATAAACCTTGGGCTCCCGGGTGGGTCAGCGGTCTAAGACTCTGAATCTCAGTGCCAGAGGCGTCACTACAGTCCCCTGGTTGGAATCCAGGCTGCATCACATCCAGCAGTGATTGAGTCCCATAGTACGGTGCACGTCCGTGATTGGCCGGTGTAGTCCGTCAATGTAAATAATAATTTTTTTCTTAACTGACTTGCTTAGTTAAATAAAGGTTAAATAAAATAAAAAATAAATATATACAGCTAGCATGTTCCCTGTAGGATGATCAACTAGTCTATTTTAATGTGCTGATACACTAAATACTACTAAAGTAACCAACATGGAGCCAATATTGACCATGACATGATGTGCCCTGAAACTCAATCTACACACAAAAACATGTCCCCTGTATAACATTAGAAACATTTACACAGAAACCAGTCAGGATAACTTAGTTTTTTTCTAAGGAAATATTTATTGAAAATTCAAATGTACATTTAGTTTCACTACACTAACCTGTGGCCGTTGTTTCATATCCCCAATAATAACACAATTCAACAATTATCTTTACAATGAACTTAAGTTATTGACAACGCTTGAAACATAAGCAAACCAATCACAACACGTATTATTGACACCACACATTTCACAAAACTTGTATTATGCTGTGATATATTTATGTGTTAAAAATATGTATTACGATCAAGTGACAAAAACACATTTTGAAGACAGGAAAAAAACGGGAGACCTTATTGTCAACCGAGTTACTGTATTATCAACAAAGTGATTTCAAAAGCGCGATTCTTTCAACCTCTCAGTAAAAAAAAAATCAATTTACAGTTTATCCCCTAACATTTTCAATTTCAAAAATATCCACAAATTAAAGTTGTAAAAAAAAAAAAAACTTCTGGTCTGCAACCAAACCAGTTTTGGAGAGTGCTATTATTGGGGGTTAAATATATCAGGGCCAAATGCTTGACAAAACTGTGTTGACAAAACTCCCCAATACCAAAATAATGAACGCTGTGCTAAGTTGAACAGGAACAAATAAATAAAATGGTCGCCATACAACTTGATTGGTAATTATTCAGCAACACCTCTCTAGTATGGTAACATTAAAGCATATTTAATATCACTTGATATACAGCATGTTGAAGTGTTATAACTCTCTAAAAGTAATACATCTAAAAATATATATATATATTCTTTAAATGTAAAAATACTTATTTCCACAAAAGGCACAAAGATCGGGAATTTATTTATGTACAAATGAGGCACAACTTGATGTCTGAATTCAGTGTTAATGTTGGACTCTATACTCTCTCATTTTACCTGCAAAATAAATAGAGTGGGGCTGGCCTAGAGTCAGATCTAATTCCTACACGAGCTACGTACGACCCACAAGACCACAGTTAGCTACACAAAATGGAGATACCACATACCTGCACCGAGTTACAAATTGCGGGGCTGCACACGTTTGCTTATTATTGATACACAAGTACACAATTTTGCACAGCTAGTTGTAGTTATTGTGTTGTGTATCAGCTAGTTGTAGTTATTGTGTTGTGTATCAGTCAGTTGTAGTTATTGTGTATCAGCTAGTTGTAGTTATTGTGTTGTGTATCAGCTAGTTGTAGTTATTGTGTTGTGTATCAGCTAGTTGTAGTTATTGTGTTGTGTATCAGCTAGTTGTAGTTATTGTGTTGTGTATCAGCTAGTTGTAGTTATTGTGTATCAGCTAGTTGTAGTTATTGTGTATCAGCTAGTTGCAGTTATTGTGTTGTGTATCAGTTAGTTGTAGTTATTGTGTATCAGCTAGTTGTAGGTATTATGTTGTGTATCAGCTAGTTGTAGTTATTGTGTATCAGTCAGTTGTAGTTATTGTGTTGTGTGTCAGCTAGTTGTAGTTATTGTGTTGTGTATCAGCTAGTTGTACTTATTGTGTATCAGTTAGTTGTAGTTATTGTGTATCAGCTAGTTGCAGTTATTGTGTTGTGTATCAGTTAGTTGTAGTTATTGTGTATCAGCTAGTTGTAGGTATTATGTTGTGTATCAGCTAGTTGTAGTTATTGTGTATCAGTCAGTTGTAGTTATTGTGTATCAGTTAGTTGTAGTTATTGTGTATCAGCTAGTTGTAGTTATTGTGTATCAGTTAGTTGTAGTTATTGTGTATCAGCTAGTTGTAGTTATTGTGTATCAGCTAGTTGTAGTTATTGTGTATCAGCTAGTTGTAGTTATTGTGTATCAGTTAGTTGTAGTTATTGTAGCTAGTTGTAGTTATTGTGTATCAGCTAGTTGTTGTGTTGTGTATCAGCTAGTTGTAGTGATTGTGTTGTGTATCAGCTAGTTATAGTTATTGTGTATCAGTTAGTTGTAGTTATTGTGTATCAGCTAGTTGTAGTGATTGTGTTGTGTATCAGCTAGTTGTAGTTATTGTGTATCAGCTAGTTGTAGTTATTGTGTACCAGCTAGTTGTAGTGATTGTGTTGTGTATCAGCTAGTTGTAGTTATTGTGTATCAGTTAGTTGTAGTTATTGTAGCTAGTTGTAGTTATTGTGTATCAGCTAGTTGTAGTTATTGTAGCTAGTTGTAGTTATTGTGTATCAGCTAGTTGTAGTTATTGTGTTGTGTATCAGCTAGTTGTAGTTATTGTGTATCAGCTAGTTGTAGTTGTTGTGTATCAGTTAGTTGCAGTTATTGTGTATCAGCTAGTTGTAGTTATTGTGTATCAGTTAGTTGTAGTTATTGTGTATCAGCTAGTTGTAGTTATTGTGTTGTGTATCAGCTAGTTGTAGTTATTGTGTATCAGCTAGTTGTAGTGATTGTGTTGTGTATCAGCTAGTTGTAGTTATTGTGTATCAGCTAGTTGTAGTTATTGTGTATCAGCTAGTTGTAGTTATTGTGTATCAGCTAGTTGTAGTTATTGTGTATCAGCTAGTTGTAGTGATTGTGTATCAGCTAGTTGTAGTGATTGTGTATCAGCTAGTTGTAGTTATTGTGTATCAGCTAGTTGTAGTTATTGTGTATCAGCTAGTTGTAGTGATTGTGTATCAGCTAGTTGTAGTTATTGTGTATCAGCTAGTTGTAGTTATTGTGTATCAGCTAGCTAGTTGTAGTTATTGTGTATCAGCTAGTTGTAGTTATTGTGTATCAGCTAGTTATAGTGATTGTGTATCAGCTAGTTGTAGTTATTGTGTATCAGCTAGTTGTAGTTATTGTGTTGTGTATCAGCTAGTTGTAGTTATTGTGTATCAGCTAGTTGTAGTTGTTGTGTTGTGTATCAGCTAGTTGTAGTTATTGTGTATCAGCTAGTTGTAGTGATTGTGTATCAGCTAGTTGTAGTTATTGTGTATCAGCTAGTTGTAGTTATTGTGTATCAGCTAGTTGTAGTTATTGTGTATCAGCTAGTTGTAGTTATTGTGTATCAGCTAGTTGTAGTTATTGTGTATCAGCTAGTTGTAGTTATTGTGTATCAGCTAGTTGTAGGAATTGTGTTGTGTATCAGCTAGTTGTATTTATTGTGTATCAGCTAGTTGTAGTGATTGTGTATCAGCTAGTTGTAGTTATTGTGTATCAGCTAGTTGTAGTTATTGTGTATCAGCTAGTTGTAGTTATTGTGTATCAGCTAGTTGTAGTTATTGTGTTGTGTATCAGCTAGTTGTAGTTATTGTGTATCAGCTAGTTGTAGTTATTGTGTATCAGCTAGTTATTGTGTTGTGTATCAGCTAGTTGTAGTGATTGTGTTGTGTATCAGCTAGTTGTAGTTATTGTGTATCAGTTAGTTGTAGTTATTGTGTTGTGTATCAGCTAGTTGTAGTGATTGTGTTGTGTATCAGCTAGTTGTAGTGATTGTGTTGTGTATCAGTTAGTTGTAGTTATTGTGTATCAGCTAGTTATTGTGTTGTGTATCAGTTAGTTGTAGTTATTGTGTTGTGTATCAGCTAGTTGTAGTGATTGTGTATCAGCTAGTTGTAGTTATTGTGTATCAGCTAGTTGTAGTGATTGTGTTGTGTATCAGCTAGTTGTAGTTATTGTGTATCAGCTAGTTGTAGTTGTTGTGTATCAGTTAGTTGCAGTTATTGTGTATCAGTTAGTTGTAGTTATTGTGTTGTGTATCAGCTAGTTGTATTTATTGTGTATCAGCTAGTTGTAGGAATTGTGTTGTGTATCAGCTAGTTGTATTTATTGTGTATCAGCTAGTTGTAGTGATTGTGTATCAGCTAGTTGTAGTTATTGTGTTGTGTATCAGCTAGTTGTAGTTATTGTGTATCAGCTAGTTGTAGTTATTGTGTATCAGCTAGTTATTGTGTTGTGTATCAGCTAGTTGTAGTTATTGTGTATCAGCTAGTTGTAGTTATTGTGTATCAGCTAGTTGTAGTTATTGTGTATCAGCTAGTTGTAGTTATTGTGTATCAGCTAGTTGTAGTTATTGTGTATCAGCTAGTTGTAGTTATTGTGTATCAGCTAGTTATAGTGATTGTGTATCAGCTAGTTGTAGTTATTGTGTATCAGCTAGTTGTAGTTATTGTGTATCAGCTAGTTGTAGTTATTGTGTATCAGTTAGTTGTAGTTATTGTGTATCAGCTAGTTGTAGTTATTGTGTATCAGCTAGTTGTAGTGATTGTGTATCAGCTAGTTGTAGTTATTGTGTATCAGCTAGTTGTAGTTATTGTGTTGTGTATCAGCTAGTTGTAGTTATTGTGTATCAGCTAGTTGTAGTTATTGTGTATCAGCTAGTTGTAGTTATTGTGTTGTGTATCAGCTAGTTGTAGTTATTGTGTATCAGCTAGTTGTAGTTGTTGTGTTGTGTATCAGCTAGTTGTAGTTATTGTGTTGTGTATCAGCTAGTTGTAGTTATTGTGTATCAGTTAGTTGTAGTTGTTGTGTTGTGTATCAGCTAGTTGTAGTTATTGTGTATCAGCTAGTTGTAGTTATTGTGTATCAGCTAGTTATTGTGTTGTGTATCAGCTAGTTGTAGTTATTGTGTATCAGCTAGTTGTAGTTATTGTGTATCAGCTAGTTGTAGTTATTGTGTATCAGCTAGTTGTAGTTATTGTGTATCAGTTAGTTGTAGTTATTGTGTATCAGCTAGTTATAGTTATTGTGTATCAGCTAGTTGTAGTTATTGTGTTGTGTATCAGCTAGTTGTAGTTATTGTGTTGTGTATCAGCTAGTTGTACTTATTGTGTATCAGTTAGTTGTAGTTATTGTGTATCAGCTAGTTGCAGTTATTGTGTATCAGTTAGTTGTAAGTATTGTGTATCAGTCAGTTGTAGTTATTGTGTATCAGCTAGTTGTAGTTATTGTGTATCAGCTAGTTGTAGTTATTGTGTATCAGCTAGTTGTAGTTATTGTGTATCAGCTAGTTGTAGTTATTGTGTATCAGCTAGTTGTAGGTATTATGTTGTGTATCAGCTAGTTGTAGGTATTATGTTGTGTATCAGCTAGTTGTAGTTATTGTGTATCAGTCAGTTGTAGTTATTGTGTATCAGCTAGTTGTAGTTATTGTGTTGTGTATCAGTTAGTTGTAGTTATTGTGTATCAGCTAGTTGTAGTTATTGTGTTGTGTATCAGCTAGTTGTAGTTATTGTGTATCAGTCAGTTGTAGTTATTGTGTATCAGCTAGTTGTAGTTATTGTGTATCAGCTAGTTGTAGTTATTGTGTATCAGTTAGTTGTAGTTATTGTGTATCAGCTAGTTGTAGTTATTGTGTTGTGTATCAGCTAGTTGTAGTTATTGTGTATCAGCTAGTTGTAGTTATTGTGTATCAGCTAGTTATTGTGTTGTGTATCAGCTAGTTGTAGTGATTGTGTTGTGTATCAGCTAGTTGTAGTTATTGTGTATCAGTTAGTTGTAGTTATTGTGTATCAGCTAGTTGTAGTGATTGTGTTGTGTATCAGCTAGTTGTAGTTATTGTGTATCAGCTAGTTGTAGTTGTTGTGTATCAGTTAGTTGCAGTTATTGTGTATCAGTTAGTTGTAGTTATTGTGTATCAGCTAGTTGTAGTTATTGTGTTGTGTATCAGCTAGTTGTATTTATTGTGTATCAGCTAGTTGTAGTTATTGTGTATCAGCTAGTTATTGTGTTGTGTATCAGCTAGTTGTAGTTATTGTGTATCAGCTAGTTGTAGTTATTGTGTATCAGCTAGTTGTAGTTATTGTGTATCAGTTAGTTGTAGTTATTGTGTATCAGCTAGTTGTAGTTATTGTGTATCAGCTAGTTATAGTGATTGTGTATCAGCTAGTTGTAGTTATTGTGTATCAGCTAGTTGTAGTTATTGTGTATCAGCTAGTTGTAGTTATTGTGTATCAGTTAGTTGTAGTTATTGTGTATCAGCTAGTTGTAGTTATTGTGTATCAGCTAGTTGTAGTGATTGTGTATCAGCTAGTTGTAGTTATTGTGTATCAGCTAGTTGTAGTTATTGTGTTGTGTATCAGCTAGTTGTAGTTATTGTGTATCAGCTAGTTGTAGTTATTGTGTATCAGCTAGTTGTAGTTATTGTGTTGTGTATCAGCTAGTTGTAGTTATTGTGTATCAGCTAGTTGTAGTTGTTGTGTTGTGTATCAGCTAGTTGTAGTTATTGTGTTGTGTATCAGCTAGTTGTAGTTATTGTGTATCAGCTAGTTGTAGTTATTGTGTTGTGTATCAGCTAGTTGTAGTTATTGTGTTGTGTATCAGCTAGTTGTAGTTATTGTGTATCAGCTAGTTGTAGTTATTGTGTATCAGCTAGTTGTAGTGATTGTGTATCCAAAATTATTTAACAAATTCTTATTTTCAATGATGGCCTAGGAACAGTGGGTTAACTGCCTTGTTCAGGGGCAGAACAACAGATTTGTACCTTGTCAGCTCGGGGGTTTGAGCTTGCAACCTTCCGGTGACTAGTCCAACGCTCTAACCACTAGGCTACCCTGCCGCCCCGCTGCCACCCCATATGAGGTACGTGAAGAGTAACAAACGGGTGAAATCCAACCCGAAACGGACCCTACAGCTCTGGATACACAACGTGATCTGACATCTAGCCTGACTCTCAGAGATAGAAATCCAACCCGAAACGGACCCTACGGACCCTACAGCTCTGGATACACAACGTGATCTGACATCTAGCCTGACTCTCAGAGATAGAAATCCAACCCGAAACGGACCCTACGGACCCTACAGCTCTGGATACACAACGTGATCTGACATCTAGCCTGACTCTCAGAGATAGAAATCCAACCCGAAACGGACCCTACGGACCCTACAGCTCTGGATACACAACGTGATCTGACATCTAGCCTGACTCTCAGAGATAGAAATCCAACCCGAAACGGACCCTACGGACCCTACAGCTCTGGATACACAACGTGATCTGACATCTAGCCTGACTCTCAGAGATAGAAATCCAACCCGAAACGGACCCTACGGACCCTACAGCTCTGGATACACAACGTGATCTGACATCTAGCCTGACTCTCAGAGATAGAAATCCAACCCGAAACGGACCCTACGGACCCTACAGCTCTGGATACACAACGTGATCTGACATCTAGCCTGACTCTCAGAGATAGAAATCCAACCCGAAACGGACCCTACGGACCCTACAGCTCTGGATACACAACGTGATCTGACATCTAGCCTGACTCTCAGAGATAGAAATCCAACCCGAAACGGACCCTACGGACCCTACAGCTCTGGATACACAACGTGATCTGACATCTAGCCTGACTCTCAGAGATAGAAATCCAACCCGAAACGGACCCTACGGACCCTACAGCTCTGGATACACAACGTGATCTGACATCTAGCCTGACTCTCAGAGATAGAAATCCAACCCGAAACGGACCCTACGGACCCTACAGCTCTGGATACACAACGTGATCTGACATCTAGCCTGACTCTCAGAGATAGAAATCCAACCCGAAACGGACCCTACGGACCCTACAGCTCTGGATACACAACGTGATCTGACATCTAGCCTGACTCTCAGAGATAGAAATCCAACCCGAAACGGACCCTACGGACCCTACAGCTCTGGATACACAACGTGATCTGACATCTAGCCTGACTCTCAGAGATAGAAATCCAACCCGGAACGGACCCTACGGACCCTACAGCTCTGGATACACAACGTGATCTGACATCTAGCCTGACTCTCAGAGATAGAAATCCAACCCGAAACGGACCCTACGGACCCTACAGCTCTGGATACACAACGTGATCTGACATCTAGCCTGACTCTCAGAGATAGAAATCCAACCCGAAACGGACCCCTACGGACCCTACAGCTCTGGATACACAACGTGATCTGACATCTAGCCTGACTCTCAGAGATAGAAATCCAACCCGAAACGGACCCTCTGGACATCTAGCCTGACTCTCAGAGATAGAAATCCAACCCGAAACGGACCCTACGGACCCTACAGCTCTGGATACACAACGTGATCTGACATCTAGCCTGACTCTCAGAGATAGAAATCCAACCCGAAACGGACCCTACGGACCCTACAGCTCTGGATACACAACGTGATCTGACATCTAGCCTGACTCTCAGAGATAGAAATCCAACCCGAAACGGACCCTACGGACCCTACAGCTCTGGATACACAACGTGATCTGACATCTAGCCTGACTCTCAGAGATAGAAATCCAACCCGAAACGGACCCTACGGACCCTACAGCTCTGGATACACAACGTGATCTGACATCTAGCCTGACTCTCAGAGATAGAAATCCAACCCGAAACGGACCCTACGGACCCTACAGCTCTGGATACACAACGTGATCTGACATCTAGCCTGACTCTCAGAGATAGAAATCCAACCCGAAACGGACCCTACGGACCCTACAGCTCTGGATACACAACGTGATCTGACATCTAGCCTGACTCTCAGAGATAGAAATCCAACCCGAAACGGACCCTACGGACCCTACAGCTCTGGATACACAACGTGATCTGACATCTAGCCTGACTCTCAGAGATAGAAATCCAACCCGAAACGGACCCTACGGACCCTACAGCTCTGGATACACAACGTGATCTGACATCTAGCCTGACTCTCAGAGATAGAAATCCAACCCGAAACGGACCCTACGGACCCTACAGCTGGATACACAACGCTGACATCTAGCCTGACTCTCAGAGATAGAAATCAACCCGAAACGGACCCTACGGACCCTACAGCTCTGGATACACAACGTGATCTGACATCTAGCCTGACTCTCAGAGATAGAAATCCAACCCGAAACGGACCCTACGGACCCTACAGCTCTGGATACACAACGTGATCTGACATCTAGCCTGACTCTCAGAGATAGAAATCCAACCCGAAACGGACCCTACGGACCCTACAGCTCTGGATACACAACGTGATCTGACATCTAGCCTGACTCTCAGAGATAGAAATCCAACCCGAAACGGACCCTACGGACCCTACAGCTCTGGATACACAACGTGATCTGACATCTAGCCTGACTCTCAGAGATAGAAATCCAACCCGAAACGGACCCTACGGACCCTACAGCTCTGGATACACAACGTGATCTGACATCTAGCCTGACTCTCAGAGATAG
>NW_024606739.1:0-11370 GCF_018296145.1 Oncorhynchus tshawytscha | reverse complement strand
CCAATAACAGAGACTACAACAAAACATACTAACCTCTCACCATTACCAATAACAGAGGCTACAACAAAACATGCTAACCTCTCACCATTACCAATAACAGAGGCTACAACAAAACATACTAACCTCTCACCATTACCAATAACAGAGGCTACAACAAAACATGCTAACCTCTCACCATTACCAATAACAGAGACTACAACAAAACATACTAACCCTCACCATTACCAATAACAGAGGCTACAACAAAACATGCTAACCTCTCACCATTACCAATAACAGAGGCTACAACAAAACATGCTAACCTCTCACCATTACCAATAACAGAGGCTACAACAAAACATACTAACCTCTCACCATTACCAATAACAGAGGCTACAACAAAACATGCTAACCTCTCACCATTACCAATAACAGAGGCTACAACAAAACATACTAACCTCTCACCATTACCAATAACAGAGGCTACAACAAAACATGCTAACCTCTCACCATTACCAATAACAGAGGCTACAACAAAACATACTAACCTCTCACCATTACCAATAACAGAGGCTACAACAAAACATACTAACCTCTCACCATTACCAATAACAGAGGGGGTCTGATCTTTGTGCCTCTGTAACTTTCTCATTCATCATCATTCACGATTCATTCCTGATTATTCATCATCATAGTAACATTCACATGAATGTAGAAGTGTTCAGAAACATCTTCTATTCTTACTGACAATACAAGTGAAGTGACTCCAAAATGACAGGACATTATTCACCATTCAGTTTCTATTAGGAAAACATCTAAAACACAACCAAGACAAACTGCAAATACATTCAACAAGTTATAAGAATCACAAGTTTGATGTAATCACTGCAGGCATGGAACATGGGACCAAATACTAAACTTATGACTACTTTAATACAATAAGTGAATATTCCCAAATAATTAAGACTTCTTCAAATCGGAGAACTACATACATAAAGTGCTTTCATATCTGATAATACTGACCTCAGAGTCTCCAGTTTACAGTGGGGATTCCCCAGTCCAGCAGAGAGCAGCTTCACTCCTGAATCCTTCAGGTCATTGTTACTCAGATCCAGCTCTCTCAGGTGTGAGGGGTTTGACTCCAGAGCTGAGACCAGAGAAGCACAGCCTTCCTCTGTGACTCCACAGCCTGACAGCCTGCAAAGAGTCAAATCATTTTAAAATCACACTGATATTCTTTGGAGGTGAAAATAGTGGCAGTATATTTTTTCAACATATTCAGATATATCAGTGTCCTGAAACCTTCCATATCTATTCGTAAATGAATGTATCATTAAAAATGACAAATGATCAAAGTATTGCCTGCAGATAGAAACATGTATAGTACAAATATTATAGTAGACTGACCAGACCAGTTTAAATATCATAACTCAAAAGACAGACACATACAGTATATCTTTTTTTCTACATTTTCAGATATATCAGTGTTCTGAAACCTGCCATATCTATTCATATATTAATGTACCAATATTATAAATTATAAATTATCAAAGTATTTCCATGGTGTTTATACTTGTCTCCTTCCTGAGTGGTTTGACAGCTGTGTGGTCCCATGGTGTTTATACTTGTCTCCTTCCTGAGTGGTTTGACAGCTGTGTGGTCCCATGGTGTTTATACTTGTCTCCTTCCTGAGTGGTATGACAGCTGTGTGGTCCCATGGTGTTTATACTTGTCTCCTTCCTGAGTGGTATGACAGCTGTGTGGTCCCATGGTGTTTATACTTGTCTCCTTCCTGAGTGGTATGACAGCTGTGTGGTCCCATGGTGTTTATACTTGTCTCCTTCCTGAGTTTATACTTGTCTCCTTCCTGAGTGGTATGACAGCTGTGTGGTCCCATGGTGTTTATACTTGTCTCCTTCCTGAGTTTATACTTGTCTCCTTCCTGAGTGGTATGACAGCTGTGTGGTCCCATGGTGTTTATACTTGTCTCCTTCCTGAGTGGTATGACAGCTGTGTGGTCCCATGGTGTTTATACTTGTCTCCTTCCTGAGTACAGTTGAAGTCGGTAGTTTAAATACACCTTAGCCAAATACTTTTAAACTCAATTTTTACAATTCCTGACATTTAATCCTAGTTAAAATTCCCAGTGGCTTATTGATGAACAACCTTTCAGCTTATGTTGATATAAGACTCGTTTTACTGTGGATATAGATATTTTGTACCTTTTACCTCGAGTATCTTCACAAGGTCCTTTGCTGTTGGTCTGGGATTTATTTGCCACAAAGTAAGATCATCTCTAGGAGACAGAACGCGTCTCCTTCCTGAGTGGTAAACAGCTGTGTGGTCCCATGGTGTTTATACTTGTCTCCTTCCTGAGTGGTTTGACAGCTGTGTGGTCCCATGGTGTTTATACTTGTCTCCTTCCTGAGTGGTATGACAGCTGTGTGGTCCCATGGTGTTTATACTTGCGTACTATTGTTTGAACAGATGAACGTGGTACCTTCATGCATTTGGAAATTGCTCCCAAGGATGAACCAGACTTGTCCGAGGTCTTGGCTGATTTATTTTCATTTTCCCAAGATGTCAGGCAAAGAGGGACTGAGTTTGAAGGTAGGTATTGAAATACATCCAAATGATGTCAATTAGTCTATCGGATGCTTCTAAAGCTATGACATGATTTTCTGGAATTTTCCAAGCTGTTTAAAGGCACAGTCACCTTACTGCAACCAAGACAAACTGCAAATACATTCAACAAGTTAGTAGAATCACAAGCTTGATGTAATCACTGCAGGCATGGAATATGGGACCAAATACTAAACTTATGACTACTTTAATACACTATAAGTGAATGTGTAATAGTAATTACGACTTTTTCAAGTGGGAGAACTACATACATAAAGTATCTGTATCTGTTAATACTGACCTCAGAGTCTCCAGTTTACAGTGGGGATTCCCCAGTCCAGCAGAGAGCAGCTTCACTCCTGAATCCTTCAGGTCATTGTTACTCAGATCCAGCTCTCTCAGGTGTGAGGGGTTTGACTCCAGAGCTGAGACCAGAGAAGCACAGCCTTCCTCTGTGACTCCACAGCCTGACAGCCTGACAAACAGATCATCATGACTTCACAAACACACTGTTAATTTAACACCAGTAGTGTAGAAGGACAATGGCAGATGCATTTGGTTTATTCTCCCAAACAACATATAGATTCATCTTCCGTCTCCTAGAATTGTTTGGTCATAATGTTATGCTAATGTGAAAATCAATGCATTTATTCAATATGTTTTTCAATATATTATATACATATTATAATGCATATTTTTCTCTAAACTGAATATTTCTTCCTGATGATTAGTTCTTAAATGTCATTTTATTTACTCACAGAACAGCTCTGGAGGCTTTGACCACTGGCAGCAGCCTCAGAAGACCTTCCTCTGATCTGGAGTATTTCTTCAGGTCAAACACATCCAGCTCCTTTTCTGAAGTCAGCAACACAAAGACCAGAGCTGACCACTGTGCAGGTGACAGGTTGGGTTTTGAGAGACTTCCTGATCTCAGGTAGCTTTGGATCTCCTCCACTAGAGAATGGTCATTCAGTTCATTCAGACAGTGGAACAGATTGATGCTCCTCTCTGGAGAGGGATTCTCCCTGATCTTCTCCTTGATGTACTTGACTGTTTCTTCATGGCTCTGTGAGCTGCTTCTTGACTTTGTCAGTAGACCTCGTAAGTGCTTCTGATTGGACTCCAGTGAGAGGCCCAGAAGGAAGCGGAGGAAAAGGTCCAGGTTTCCCGTCTCACTTTGTAAGGCTTTATCCACAGCACTCTTGTAGAAAGTAACTTTACGCCTTTGTTTGATCCTCACAGAAAAGTGCCTGGATTGCAGTTTGTCCATTAGATTCTCATTGTTGTTGATGAATGAGAGGAACACATATACAGCAGCCAGAAACTCCTGAATGCTCAGATGAACAAAGCAGTACACCTTGTCCTGGTACAGCCCACATTCCTCTTTAAAGATCTGTGTGCACAATCCTGAGTACACTGAGGCTTCATTGACATCAATGCCAGCCTCTTTCAGGTCTTCTTCATAGAAAATCAGATTGCCATTCACAAGCTGTTGAAAAGCCAGTTTTCCCAGTGACAGAATGCTCTCTTTATTCCAGTGTGGACCTGTCTCTTCTTTCCCAAGATACTTTTCATTCTTCTGTTTGGTATGAAACACCACAAGGTGTGTGTACATCTCAGTCAGAGTCTTGGGCATCTCTTCTCTCTTATGTTTCAGCATGTGTTCAAGGACTGTTGCAGAAATCCAACAGAAGACTGGAATGTGGCACATGATGTGGAGGCTCCTTGATGTCTTTATGTGTGAGATGATTCTGCTGGCCAGGTCCTCATCACTGAATCTCTTCCTGAAGTACTCCTCCTTCTGTGGGTCATTGAACCCTCGTACCTCTGTCACCTGGTCAACACACCCTGAAGGGATCTTATTGGCTGCTGCAGGTCGGGTAGTTATCCAGAGGAGAGCAGAGGGAAGCAGATTTCCCTTGATGAGATTTGTCAGCAGAACATCCACTGAGGTTGACTCTGTGACGTCCCAACAGATCTTGTTCTTCTGGAAGTCTAGGGGCAGTCGGCACTCATCCAGACCATCAAATATGAACAGAACTTTGTACTTGTCGTAGTTGGAGATTCCTGATTGTTTGGTTTCCATTGAGAAGTGATTGAGAAGTTTAATCAAAGTGTGTTTGTCCTCTTTCATCAAATTCAGCTCCCGAAAAGGGAATGAAAATACAAATTGGACATCCTGATTTGCTTTTCCTTCAGCCCAGTCCAGAATGAACTTCTGCACAGAGACTGTTTTTCCAATGCCAGCGACTCCCTTTGTCAGCACAGTTCTGATACGTTTGTCTTGTCCAGTTAAGGGTTTGAAGATGTCGTTACATTTGATTGCAGTCTCTGGTCTTGCTTGTTTCCTGGTTGTTGTCTCAATCTGTCTCAGCTCATGTTCATTATTGACCTCTCCTGTTCCACCCTCTGTGATGTAGAGCTCTGTGTAGATCTTATTGAGAAGTGTTGGGTTTCCTTGTTTAGCGATCCCCTCAAATACACATTGAAACTTCTTCTTTAGATTAGATTTGAGTTCACGTTGGCAAATCACAGCAAGATCATCTGAATGAAGAAATAACACAGAGGATATTAATATTATGTCTGTTTTAATACCTACAGTATTGTAGGACTTATAAAGTTGTCAATTATAATAATTTATTATCTCTTAACTGACTGTATAAATGTGTAAATGTTTTTATAATGCATTACAGACTGGTGTGACTGATTATATTATTATTGGTATTATTGATGGTATTATTAATGTTCTCTCTCTCTCTAAATTAATCACCACAACACATCCCTGCTGCTACTTGATGAGGACACTAGGTGTTGTGTTAAGGCTGCTACAATATCATTGAGTTACACAGCTACTTTAGCTATACTTTTGCTACAGCTTTTAAATGTTATAAAACAGCATTCAACATGAGCCAGACAGATCTTACATTTCTCAGTGTGTCAGACTGGTGTGACTGATTATATAAATTATCTCTCTCTCTCTCTGCTTGATGAGGTCACTAGGTGTTGTTTTGAGAATATGAAATATACTTATTCATGTCACTGAGGGAGTGCTGAGGTTTAAAAGATCTACACCAGAAGGTAATGGTTATAGGATGAAGGTATATAGTGGAGGGTCTACACCAGAAGGTAATGGGTATCTGTAGGAGGAAGGTATATAATGGAGGGGTCTACACCAGAAGGTAATGGGTATAGGAGGAAGGTATATAGTGGAGGGTCTACACCAGAATGTAATGGGTATCTGTAGGAGGAAGGTATATAATGGAGGGGTCTACACCAGAAGGTAATGGGTATCTGTTGGAGGAAGGTATATAGTGGAGGGTCTACACTAGAAGGTAATGGGTATCTGCAGGAGGAAGCTATATAGTGGAGGGTCTACACCAGAAGGTAATGAGTATCTGTAGGAGGAAGCTATATAGTGGAGGGTCTACACCAGAAGGTAATGAGTATCTGTAGGTGGAAGGTATATAGTGGAGGGTCTACACCAGAAGGTAATGGTTATAGGAGGAAGGTATATAGTGGAGGGTCTACACCAGAAGTGAATGGTTATAGGAGGAAGGTATATAGTGGAGGGTCTACACCAGAAGTTAATGGGTATCTGTAGGAGGAAGGTATATAGTGGAGGTTCTACACCAGAAGGTAATGGTTATAGGAGGAAGGTATATAGTGGAGGGTCTACACCAGAAGGTAATGGTTATAGGAGGAAGGTATATAGTGGAGGGTCTACACCAGAAGGTAATGGTTATAGGAGGAAGGTATATAGTGGAGGGTCTACACCAGAAGGTAATGGGTATCTGTAGGAGGAAGGTTATAGTGGAGGGTCTACACAAGAAGGGAATGGGTATCTGTAGGAGGAAGGTATATAGTGGCGGTTCTACACCAGAAGTTAATGGGTATATGTAGGAGGAAGGTATATAGTGGAGGTTCTACACCAGAAGGTAATGGTTATAGGAGGACGGTATATAGTGGAGGGTCTACACCAGAAGGTAATGGGTATCTGTAGGAGGAAGGTATATAGTGGAGGGTCTACACCAGAAGTTAATGGTTATAGGAGGAAGGTATATAGTGGAGGGTCTACACCAGAAGGTAATGGGTATCTGTAGGAGGGTATAAAGTGGAAGGTCTAGACCAGAAGTTAATGGTTATCTGTAGGAGGAAGGTATATAGTGGAGGGTCTACACCAGAAGGTAATGGTTATAGGAGGAAGGTATATAGTGGAGGGTCTACACCAGAAGGTAATGGGTATAGGAGGAAGGTATATAGTGGAGGGTCTACACCAGAAGTTAATGGGTATCTGTAGGAGGAAGGTATATAGTGGAGGGTCTACACCAGAAGTTAATGGTTATAGGAGGAAGGTATATAGTGGAGGGTCTACACCAGAAGGTAATGGTTATAGGAGGAAGGTATATAGTGGAGGGTCTACACCAGAAGGTAATGGGTATCTGTAGGAGGAAGGTATATAGTGGAGGTTCTACACCAGAAGGTAATGGTTATAGGAGGAAGGTATATAGTGGAGGGTCTACACCAGAAGGTAATGGGTATCTGTAGGAGGAAGGTATATAGTGGAGGGTCTACACCAGAAGGTAATGGTTATAGGAGGAAGGTATATAGTGGAGGGTCTACACCAGAAGGTAATGGTTATAGGAGGAAGATATATAGTGGAGGGTCTACACCAGAAGGTAATGGTTATAGGAGGAAGGTATATAGTGGAGGGTCTACAACAGTAGTTAATGGTTATAGGAGGAAGGTATATAGTGGAGGGTCTACACCAGAAATGGTAATGGGTATCTGTAGGAGGAAGGTATATAGTGGAGGGTCTACACCAGCAGGTAATGGGTATCTGTAGGAGGAAGGTAAATAGTGGAGGGTCTACACCAGAAGGTAATGGTTATAGGAAGAAGGTATATAGTGGAGGGTCTACACCAGAAGGTAATGGGTATAGGAGGAAGGTATATAGTGGAGGGTCTACACCAGCAGGTAATGGGTATCTGTAGGAGGAAGGTATATAGTGGAGGGTCTACACCAGAAGGTAATGGTTCTGTAGGAGGAAGGTATATAGTGGGGGGTCTACACCAGAAGGTAATGGTTATGTAGGAGGAAGGTATATAGTGGAGGGTCTACACCAGAAGGTAATGGATATCTGTAGGAGGAAGGTATATAGTGGAGGGTCTACACCAGAAGGTAATGGGTATCTGTAGGAGGAAGGTATATAGTGGAGGGTCTACACCAGAAGGTAATGGGTATCTGTAGGATGAAGGTATATAGTGGAGGGTCTACACCAGAAGGTAATGGGTATCTGTAGGAGGAAGGTATATAGTGGAGGGTCTACACCAGAAGGTAATGGGTATCTGTAGGAGGAAGGTATATAGTGGAGGGTCTACACCAGAAGGTAATGGTTATAGGAGGAAGGTATATAGTGGAGGGTCTACACCAGAAGGTAATGGTTGTAGGAGGAAGGTATATAGTGGAGGGTCTACACCAGAAGGTAATGGTTATCTGTAGGAGGAAGGTATATAGTGGAGGGTCTACACCAGAAGGTAATGGATATCTGTAGGAGGAAGGTATATAGTGGAGGGTCTACACCAGAAGTTAATGGGTATCTGTAGGAGGAAGGTATATAGTGGAGGGTCTACACCAGAAGGTAATGGGTATCTGTAGGATGAAGGTATATAGTGGAGGGTCTACACCAGAAGGTAATGGGTATCTGTAGGAGGAAGGTATATAGTGGAGGGTCTACACCAGAAGGTAATGGTTATCTGTAGGAGGAAGGTATATAGTGGAGGGTCTACACCAGAAGGTAATGGGTATCTGTAGGATGAAGGTATATAGTGGAGGGTCTACACCAGAAGGTAATGGGTATCTGTAGGAGGAAGGTATATAGTGGAGGGTCTACACCAGAAGGTAATGGTTATCTGTAGGAGGAAGGTATATAGTGGAGGGTCTACACCAGAAGGTAATGGTTATCTGGGAGGAAGGTATATAGTGGAGGGTCTACACCAGAAGGTAATGGGTGTCTGTAGGAGGAGGGTATATAATGGAGGGTCTACACCAGCAGGTAATGGGTATCTGTAGGAGGAAGGTATATAGTGGAGGGTCTACACCAGAAGGTAATGGTTATAGGAGGAAGGTATATAGTGGAGGGTCTACACCAGAAGGTAATGGTTCTGTAGGAGGAAGGTATATAGTGGGGGTCTACACCAGAAGGTAATGGTTATAGGAGGAAGGTATATAGTGGAGGGTCTACACCAGAAGGTAATGGATATCTGTAGGAGGAAGGTATATAGTGGAGGGTCTACACCAGAAGTTAATGGGTATCTGTAGGAGGAAGGTATATAGTGGAGGGTCTACACCAGAAGTTAATGGGTATCTGTAGGATGAAGGTATATAGTGGAGGGTCTACACCAGAAGGTAATGGGTATCTGTAGGAGGAAGGTATATAGTGGAGGGTCTACACCAGAAGGTAATGGTTATCTGTAGGAGGAAGGTATATAGTGGAGGGTCTACACCAGAAGGTAATGGTTATAGGAGGAAGGTATATAGTGGAGGGTCTACACCAGAAGGTAATGGGTATAGGAGGAAGGTAAATAGTGGAGGGTCTACACCAGCAGGTAATGGGTATCTGTAGGAGGAAGGTATATAGTGGAGGGTCTACAGAAGAAGGTAATGGTTATAGGAGGAAGGTATATAGTGGAGGGTCTACACCAGAAGGTAATGGTTATAGGAGGAAGGTACATAGTGGAGGGTCTACACCAGAAGGTAATGGTTATAGGAGGAAGGTATATAGTGGAGCGTCTACACCAGAGGGTAATGGTTATAGGAGGAAGGTATATAGTGTAGCACTAAGCTTGGAATGTGTTGGTGCAGGGAAGTGATTACATGTGTCAGGCATTGATAAGGGGAGAGAGACATGGATTAGTGATGGAGGGGGGTCAGATGAAGTGAGGAAGAACAGATATCACTAAGGTTTGTATAGCAACATAGATACATTGGCTGTTCGGCTGTGGAGGAGGAGACTCAGCCTCGGAGAAAGGGAGGAGGAGACTCAGCCTAGGATAAAGGGTTAAATATCAGTGCTTGTGTCAGATGTTTTGTTGTCTGAATTACAGCTGTACCGACCCTCTGGGAAGAATTCAACTTGGTTAAAGCTTCTCTAGTGTCTGTGAGTTATGAAAATTACAGTGTTCAGGCTGCTACAATATCATTGAGTTACACAGCTACTTTAGCTGTACTTTAGCTACAGCTTTTAAATGTTATAAAACAGCATTCAACATGAGGCAGACAGATCTTACATTTCTCCAGTGTGTCAGCAAGCTCCTTCTGGTTCATTTTCCTCAGGATGTGCAGTGTGATCTTCAGAGCCCCCTCTCTGGCACTGCTCTCCTGCTTCTCATCTTCAGGGTCCACCACTTCCTTATCCAGATTCTGACTCTCAAAGCCTTGTGGGAGTTCTGGACTAAGAATCCTCTTGAACATCTTCAGCTCGTTCTGCACAAATGTCATAATATTCTCTTCGAGCAACTGAAAAAAATTAAGTAAATGAGTTAAGCAAGAGACTAAATTCGTTCTCATTAACACATTAATAAATAATTGACAGATCAACTTTACTCGAGGTAAACAAAAACAAATGTGCATAACAGGACCACATACACTGAATATGGAGGCCAGGTCTGTTTGATGACTCTGGGAAGACTGACCACTGAGAGTCTCTGACTCTGATCTCTCCTGTTGGTTTCTGTGGACAAAACATGAGATTACATCTCCTCATCCAGGGAGTACACACACGCACATACATAAGTTAAGCCTCCCCCTACTTTTTCGGGAAATTCTGTTAAAAATCGCGCAACATTTTGGCGTCCTGCTACTCAGGCCAGGAATATAGTATATGCATATGATTAGTATGTGTGGATAGAAAACACTCAGACGTTTCCAAAACTGTTTAAATCACGGCTGTGACTATAACAGAACGTCTGTTTCATCGAAAAGCGCAGGAAAATCTGATCACTGGAGATGGAAAAATATCCATGCGCCACTCCCAGGAATTGTTAAAGGTGAACCGTATTAAATGAGGCCGAGCTTGCAGTACCTACAGCTTCCACAGGATGTATAGAGTCTCCTCATTTGAATCTGAATTGATTCTTGGTAGATCCGACCAAAGGGAACCGATTCCTCCGACCACCAACCTGAGGCATTGTCTCTGTGTTTTTCCGGACATTTTTCCACACGACCAACTATCGAATTTACATCGCCTCCTGATGATTTTTATAGCTTATTAACGTGTAGTTATACCTAAAGTTGCATTAGAAAGGTATTTCGAAGTGTTTTGTGAAAGTTTATCGTCGAATTTTTAACTTTTAAAAATGACGTTACGTTATGAAACGCTATTTTTTTCTGTTTATCACACAGTCTTCATAGATCGATATCTAGGCTATATATGGACCGATTTAATCCAAAAAAAGACCCAGTATTGATTATGGGACATCAAGGTGTGCCAAGAAAGAAGATGGTCAAAGGTAATTAATGTTTTATATTTTATTGTGCGGTTTGTGTAGCGCCGACTATGCTAATTCTTTTGTTTACATCCCCTACGGGTCTTTTGGGGTGTTGCATGCTATCAGATAATAGCTTCTCATGCTTTCGCCGAAAAGCATTTTAAAAATCTGACTCGGTGGCTAGATTCACAATGACTGTAGCTTTATTTCAATACCAAGCATGTGTATTTTAATGAACGCTTTGCGTTTTAACTAATACTATTAGCGTGTAGCGTAGCGCATT
>NW_024606738.1:0-11369 GCF_018296145.1 Oncorhynchus tshawytscha | reverse complement strand
TGTATGAGGTACTACAACAACACTGATGGTGTTAACTTCTCCCCCTCATTATATTATAGATCCCTGTATGAGGTACTACAACAACACTGATGGTGTTAACCTCTCCTCCCTCATTATATTATAGATCCCTGTATGAGGTACTACAACAACACTGACAGTGTTAACCTCTCCCTAACCTCTCCTCCTCATTAAATTATAGATTCCTGTATGAGGAACTACAACAACACTGATGGTGTTAACCTCTCTCTCCTCATTATATTATAGATCCCTGTATGAGGTACTACAACAACACTGACAGTGTTAACCTCTCTAACCTCTCCTCCCTCATTAAATTATAGATTCCTGTATGGGGAACTACAACAACACTGATGGTGTTAACCTCTCCTCCCTCATTATATTATAGATCCCTGTATGAGGTACTACAACAACACTGACTGTGTGGGAACTAACCTCTAACCTCTCCTCCCTCATTATATTATAGATCCCTGTATGAGGTACTACAACAACACTGACAGTGTTAACCTCTCCTCCTCATTATATTATAGATCCCTGTATGAGGTACTACAACAACACTGACAGTGTTAACCTCTCTAACCTCTCCTCCCTCATTATATTATAGATCCCTGTATGAGGTACTACAACAACACTGATGGTGTTAACCTCTCCTCCCTCATTATATTATAGATCCCTGTATGAGGTACTACAACAACACTGACTGTGTTAACCTCTAACCTCTCCTCCCTCATTATATTATAGATCCCTGTATGAGGTACTACAACAACACTGATGGTGTTAACCTCTCCTCCCTCATTATATTATAGATCCCTGTATGAGGTAATACAACAACACTGACAGTTTTAACCTCTCCTCCCTCATTATATTATAGATCCCTGTATGAGGTACTACAACAACACTGACAGTGTTAACCTCTCTAACCTCTCCTCCCTCATTAAATTATAGATTCCTGTATGAGGAACTACAACAACACTGATGGTGTTAACCTCTCCTCCCTCATTATATTATAGATCCCTGTATGAGGTACTACAACAACACTGACTGTGATAACCTCTAACCTCTCCTCCCTCATTATATTATAGATCCCTGTATGAGGTACTACAACAACACTGATGGTGTTAACCTCTCCTCCCTCATTATATTATAGATCCCTGTATGAGGTACTACAAACAACACTGACAGTGTTAACCTCTCCTCCCTCATTATATTATAGATCCCTGTATGAGGTACTACGACAACACTGACAGTGTTAACCTCTCCTCCCTCATTATATTATAGATCCCTGTATGAGGTACTACAACAACACTGACAGTGTTAACCTCTCTAACCTCTCCTCCCTCATTATATTATAGATCCCTGTATGAGGTACTACAACAACACTGATGGTGTTAACCTCTCCTCCCTCATTATATTATAGATTCCTGTATGAGGTACTACAACAACACTGATGGTGTTAAGCTCTCCTCCCTCATTATATTATAGATCCCTGTATGAGGTACTACAACAACACTGATGGTGTTAACCTCTCCTCCCTCATTATATTATAGATCCCTGTATGAGGTACTACAACAACACTGACAGTGTTAACCTCTCTAACCTCTCCTCCCTCATTAAATTATAGATTCCTGTATGGGGAACTACAACAACACTGATGGTGTTAACCTCTCCTCCCTCATTATATTATAGATCCCTGTATGAGGTACTACAACAACACTGACAGTGTTAACCTCTCTAACCTCTCCTCCTCATTAAATTATAGATTCCTGTATGGGGAACTACAACAACACTGATGGTGTTAACCTCTCCTCCCTCATTATATTATAGATCCCTGTATGAGGTACTACAACAACACTGACTGTGTTAACCTCTAACCTCTCCTCCTCATTATATTATAGATCCCTGTATGAGGTACTACAACAACACTGACAGTGTTAACCTCTCCTCCCTCATTATATTATAGATCCCTGTATGAGGTACTACAACAACACTGACAGTGTTAACCTCTCTAACCTCTCCTCCCTCATTATATTATAGATCCCTGTATGAGGTACTACAACAACACTGATGGTGTTAACCTCTCCTCCTCATTATATTATAGATCCCTGTATGAGGTACTACATACAAACACTGACAGTTTTAACCTCTCCTCCCTCATTATATTATAGATCCCTGTATGAGGTACTACAAACACTGACAGTGTTAACCTCTCCTCCCTCATTATATTATAGATCCCTGTATGAGGTACTACAACAACACTGACAGTGTTAACCTCTCTAACCTCTCCTCCCTCATTATATTATAGATCCTGTATGAGGTACTACAACAACACTGACAGTGTTAACCTCTCCTCCCTCATTATATTATAGATCCCTGTATGAGGTACTACAACAACACTGACAGTGTTAACCTCTCCTCTCCTCCTCATTATATTATAGATCCCTGTATGAGGTACTACAACAACACTGATGGTGTTAACCTCTCCTCCCTCATTATATTATAGATCCCTGTATGAGGTACTACAACAACACTGATGGTGTTAACCTCTCCTCCCCCTCATTATATTATAGATCCCTGTATGAGGTACTACAACAACACTGACGGTGTTAACCTCTCCCTCTCCTCCCTCATTATATTATAGATCCCTGTATGAGGTACTACAACAACACTGACAGTGTTAACCTCTCTAACCTCTCCTCCTCATTAAATTATAGATTCCTGTATGGGGAACTACAACAACACTGATGGTGTTAACCTCTCCTCCCTCATTATATTATAGATCCCTGTATGAGGTACTACAACAACACTGACTGTGTTAACCTCTAACCTCTCCTCCCTCATTATATTATAGATCCCTGTATGAGGTACTACAACACTGACAGTGTTAACCTCTCCTCCTCATTATATTATAGATCCCTGTATGAGGTACTACAACAACACTGACAGTGTTAACCTCTCTAACCTCTCCTCCCTCATTATATTATAGATCCCTGATGGTGAGGTACTACAACAACACTGATGGTTTTAACCTCTCCTCCCTCATTATATTATAGATCCCTGTATGAGGTACTACAACAACACTGACAGTGTTAACCTCTCTAACCTCTCCTCCCTCATTATATTATAGATCCCTGTATGAGGAACTACAACAACACTGATGGTGTTAACCTCTCCTCCCTCATTATATTATAGATCCCTGTATGAGGTACTACAACAACACTGACTGTGTTAACCTCTAACCTCTCCTCCCTCATTATATTATAGATCCCTGTATGAGGTACTACAACAACACTGACAGTGTTAACCTCTTCTCCCTCATTTTATTATAGATCCCTGTATGAGGTACTACGACAACACTGACAGTGTTAACCTCTCCTCCCTCATTATATTATAGATCCCTGTATGAGGTACTACAACAACACTGACGGTGTTAACCTCTCTAACCTCTCCTCCCTCATTGTATTATAGATCCCTGTATGAGGAACTACAACAACACTGATGGTGTTCACCTCTAAGCCCTCCCCCTCATTATATTATAGATCCCTGTATGAGGTACTACAACAACACTGACAGTGTTAACCTCTAACCTCTCCTCCCTCATTATATTATAGATCCCTGTATGAGGAACTACAACAACACTGATGGTGTTAAGCTCTCCTCCCTCATTATATTATAGATCCCTGTATGAGGTACTACAACAACACTGACTGTGTTAACCTCTAACCTCTCCTCCCTCATTAAATTATAGATTCCTGTATGAGGGAACTACAACAACACTGATGGTGTTAACCTCTCCTCCCTCATTATATTATAGATCCCTGTATGAGGTACTACAACAACACTGACTGTGATAACCTCTAACCTCTCCTCCTCATTATATTATAGATCCCTGTATGAGGTACTACAACAACACTGATGGTGTTAACCTCTCCTCCCTCATTATATTATAGATCCCTGTATGAGGTACTACAACAACACTGACAGTGTTAACCTCTCCTCCCTCATTATATTATAGATCCCTGTATGAGGTACTACAACAACACTGACAGTGTTAACCTCTCCTCCCTCATTATATTATAGATCCCTGTATGAGGTACTACAACAACACTGACAGTGTTAACCTCTCTAACCTCTCCTCCCTCATTATATTATAGATCCCTGTATGAGGTACTACAACAACACTGATGGTGTTAACCTCTCCTCCCTCATTATATTATAGATCCCTGTATGAGGTACTACAACAACACTGATGGTGTTAACCTCTCCTCCCTCATTATATTATAGATCCCTGTATGAGGTACTACAACAACACTGACGGTGTTAACCTCTCTACCTCTCCTCCCTCATTATATTATAGATTCCTGTATGAGGTACTACAACAACACTGATGGTGTTAAGCTCTCCTCCCTCATTATATTATAGATCCCTGTATGAGGTACTACAACAACACTGACAGTGTTAACCTCTCTAACCTCTCCTCCCTCATTATATTATAGATCCCTGTATGAGGTACTACAACAACACTGATGGTGTTAACCTCTCCTCCCTCATTATATTATAGATCCCTGTATGAGGTACTACAACAACACTGACAGTTTTAACCTCTCCTCCTCATTATATTATAGATCCCTGTATGAGGTACTACAACAACACTGACAGTGTTAACCTCTAACCTCTCCTCCCTCATTATATTATAGATCCCTGTATGAGGTACTACAACAACACTGATGGTGTTAACCTCTCCTCCCTCATTATATTATAGATCCCTGTATGAGGTACTACAACAACACTGACAGTTTTAACCTCTCCTCCCTCATTATATTATAGATCCCTGTATGAGGTACTACAACAACACTGACAGTGTTAACCTCTCCACCCTCATTATATTATAGATCCCTGTATGAGGTACTACAACAACACTGACAGTGTTAACCTCTCCTCCTCATTATATTATAGATCCCTGTATGAGGTACTACAACAACACTGACAGTGTTAACCTCTCTAACCTCTCCTCCCTCATTATATTATAGATCCCTGTATGAGGAACTACAACAACACTGATGGTGTTAACCTCTCCTCCCTCATTATATTATAGATCCCTGTATGAGGTACTACAACAACACTGACTGTGTTAACCTCTAACCTCTCCTCCCTCATTATATTATAGATCCCTGTATGAGGTACTACAACAACACTGATGGTGTTAACCTCTCCTCCCTCATTATATTATAGATCCCTGTATGAGGTACTACAACAACACTGACAGTGTTAACCTCTTCTCCCTCATTATATTATAGATCCCTGTATGAGGTACTACAACAACACTGACAGTGTTAACCTCTCCTCCCTCATTATATTATAGATCCCTGTATGAGGTACTACAACAACACTGACAGTGTTAACCTCTCTAACCTCTCCTCCTCATTATATTATAGATCCCTGTATGAGGAACTACAACAACACTGATGGTGTTCACCTCTAAGCCCTCCTCCTCATTATATTATAGATCCCTGTATGAGGTACTACAACAACACTGACAGTGTTAACCTCTCTAACCTCTCCTCCCTCATTATATTATAGATCCCTGTATGAGGTACTACAACAACACTGATGGTGTTAACCTCTCCTCCCTCATTATATTATAGATCCCTGTATGAGGTACTACAACAACACTGACAGTTTTAACCTCTCCTCCCTCATTATATTATAGATCCCTGTATGAGGTACTACAACAACACTGACAGTTTTAACCTCTCCTCCCTCATTATATTATAGATCCCTGTATGAGGTACTACAACAACACTGACAGTTTTAACCTCTCCTCCCTCATTATATTATAGATCCCTGTATGAGGTACTACAACAACACTGACAGTGTTAACCTCTCTAACCTCTCCTCCTCATTATATTATAGATCCCTGTATGAGGAACTACAACAACACTGATGGTGTTAACCTCTCCTCCTCATTATATTATAGATCCCTGTATGAGGTACTACAACAACACTGACTGTGTTAACCTCTAACCTCTCCTCCTCATTATATTATAGATCCCTGTATGAGGTACTACAACAACACTGATGGTGTTAACCTCTCCTCCCTCATTATATTATAGATCCCTGTATGAGGTACTACAACAACACTGACAGTGTTAACCTCTTCTCCCTCATTATATTATAGATCCCTGTATGAGGTACTACGACAACACTGACAGTGTTAACCTCTCCTCCCTCATTATATTATAGATCCCTGTATGAGGTACTACAACAACACTGACGGTGTTAACCTCTCTAACCTCTCCTCCCTCATTGTATTATAGATCCCTGTATGAGGAACTACAACAACACTGATGGTGTTCACCTCTAAGCCCTCCTCCCTCATTATATTATAGATCCCTGTATGAGGTACTACAACAACACTGACAGTGTTAACCTCTCTAACCTCTCCTCCCTCATTATATTATAGATCCCTGTATGAGGTACTACAACAACACTGATGGTGTTAACCTCTCCTCCCTCATTATATTATAGATCCCTGTATGAGGTACTACAACAACACTGATGGTGTTAACCTCTCCTCCTCATTATATTATAGATCCCTGTATGAGGTACTACAACAACACTGACGGTGTTAACCTCTCTAACCTCTCCTCCTCATTATATTATAGATCCCTGTATGAGGTACTACAACAACACTGATGGTGTTAACCTCTCCACCCTCATTATATTATAGATCCCTGTATGAGGTACTACGACAACACTGACAGTGTTAACCTCTCCTCCCTCATTATATTATAGATTCCTGTATGAGGTACTACAACAACACTGATGGTGTTAAGCTCTCCTCCTCATTATATTATAGATCCCTGTATGAGGTACTACAACAACACTGATGGTGTTAACCTCTCCTCCCTCATTATATTATAGATCCCTGTATGAGGTAATACAACAACACTGACAGTTTTAACCTCTCCTCCTCATTATATTATAGATCCCTGTATGAGGTACTACAACAACACTGATGGTGTTAACCTCTCCTCCCTCATTATATTATAGATCCCTGTATGAGGTACTACAACAACACTGTCAGTGTTAACCTCTCTAACCTCTCCTCCTCATTAAATTATAGATTCCTGTATGGGGAACTACAACAACACTGATGGTGTTAACCTCTCCTCCCTCATTATATTATAGATCCCTGTATGAGGTACTACAACAACACTGACTGTGTTAACCTCTAACCTCTCCTCCTCATTATATTATAGATCCCTGTATGAGGTACTACAACAACACTGATGGTGTTAACCTCTCCTCCTCATTATATTATAGATCCCTGTATGAGGTACTACAACAACACTGACAGTGTTAACCTCTCCTCCTCATTATATTATAGATTCCTGTATGAGGTACTACAACAACACTGACTGTGATAACCTCTAACCTCTCCTCCCTCATTATATTATAGATCCCTGTATGAGGTACTACAACAACACTGATGGTGTTAACCTCTCCTCCCTCATTATATTATAGATCCCTGTATGAGGTACTACAACAACACTGACAGTGTTAACCTCTCCTCCCTCATTATATTATAGATCCCTGTATGAGGTACTACAACAACACTGACAGTGTTAACCTCTCTAACCTCTCCTCCCTCATTATATTATAGATCCCTGTATGAGGTACTACAACAACACTGATGGTGTTAACCTCTCCTCCTCATTATATTATAGATCCCTGTATGAGGTACTACAACAACACTGACAGTTTTAACCTCTCCTCCCTCATTATATTATAGATCCCTGTATGAGGTACTACAACAACACTGACAGTGTTAACCTCTCTAACCTCTCCTCCCTCATTATATTATAGATCCCTGTATGAGGTACTACAACAACACTGATGGTGTTAACCTCTCCTCCCTCATTATATTATAGATCCCTGTATGAGGTACTACAACAACACTGACAGTTTTAACCTCTCCTCCCTCATTATATTATAGATCCCTGTATGAGGTACTACAACAACACTGACAGTTTTAACCTCTCCTCCTCATTATATTATAGATCCCTGTATGAGGTACTACAACAACACTGACAGTTTTAACCTCTCCTCCCTCATTATATTATAGATCCCTGTATGAGGTACTACAACAACACTGACAGTGTTAACCTCTCTAACCTCTCCTCCCTCATTATATTATAGATCCCTGTATGAGGAACTACAACAACACTGATGGTGTTAACCTCTCCTCCTCATTATATTATAGATCCCTGTATGAGGTACTACAACAACACTGACTGTGTTAACCTCTAACCTCTCCTCCCTCATTATATTATAGATCCCTGTATGAGGTACTACAACAACACTGATGGTGTTAACCTCTCCTCCCTCATTATATTATAGATCCCTGTATGAGGTACTACAACAACACTGACAGTGTTAACCTCTTCTCCCTCATTATATTATAGATCCCTGTATGAGGTACTACGACAACACTGACAGTGTTAACCTCTCCTCCCTCATTATATTATAGATCCCTGTATGAGGTACTACAACAACACTGACTGTGTTAACCTCTAACCTCTCCTCCCTCATTATATTATAGATCCCTGTATGAGGTACTACAACAACACTGACAGTGTTAACCTCTTCTCCCTCATTATATTATAGATCCCTGTATGAGGTACTACGACAACACTGACAGTGTTAACCTCTCCTCCCTCATTATATTATAGATCCCTGTATGAGGTACTACAACAACACTGACGGTGTTAACCTCTCTAACCTCTCCTCCCTCATTGTATTATAGATCCCTGTATGAGGAACTACAACAACACTGACTGTGTTAACCTCTAACCTCTCCTCCCTCATTATATTATAGATCCCTGTATGAGGTACTACAACAACACTGATGGTGTTAACCTCTCCTCCCTCATTATATTATAGATCCCTGTATGAGGTACTACAACAACACTGACAGTTTTAACCTCTCCTCCCTCATTATATTATAGATTCCTGTATGGGGAACTACAACAACACTGATGGTGTTAACCTCTCCTCCTCATTATATTATAGATCCCTGTATGAGGTACTACAACAACACTGACAGTGTTAACCTCTCTAACCTCTCCTCCCTCATTATATTATAGATCCCTGTATGAGGTACTACAACAACACTGACAGTGTTAACCTCTCTAACCTCTCCTCCCTCATTATATTATAGATCCCTGTATGAGGTACTACAACAACACTGACAGTGTTAACCTCTCTAACCTCTCCTCCCTCATTATATTATAGATCCCTGTATGAGGTACTACAACAACTGATGGTGTTAACCTCTCCTCCCTCATTATATTATAGATCCCTGTATGAGGTACTACAACAACACTGACGGTGTTAAACTCTCTAACCTCTCCTCCCTCATTATATTATAGATCCCTGTATGAGGTACTACAACAACACTGATGGTGTTAACCTCTCCACCCTCATTATATTATAGATCCCTGTATGAGGTACTACGACAACACTGACAGTGTTAACCTCTCCTCCCTCATTATATTATAGATTCCTGTATGAGGTACTACAACAACACTGATGGTGTTAAGCTCTCCTCCCTCATTATATTATAGATCCCTGTATGAGGTACTACAACAACACTGATGGTGTTAACCTCTCCTCCTCATTATATTATAGATCCCTGTATGAGGTACTACAACAACACTGACAGTTTTAACCTCTCCTCCTCATTATATTATAGATCCCTGTATGAGGTACTATGACAACACTGACAGTGTTAACCTCTAACCTCTCCTCCTCATTATATTATAGATCCCTGTATGAGGTACTACAACAACACTGATGGTGTTAACCTCTCCTCCCTCATTATATTATAGATCCCTGTATGAGGTACTACAACAACACTGATGGTGTTAACCTCTCCTCCTCATTATATTATAGATCCCTGTATGAGGAACTACAACAACACTGGTGGTGTTAACCTCTCTAACCTCTCCTCCTCATTATATTATAGATCCCTGTATGAGGAACTACAACAACACTGATGGTGTTAACCTCTCCACCCTCATTATATTATAGATCCCTGTATGAGGTACTACAACAACACTGATGGTGTTAACCTCTCCTCTCATTATATTATAGATCCCTGTATGAGGAACTACAACAACACTGATGGTGTTAACCTCTCTAACCTCTCCTCCCTCATTATATTATAGATCCCTGTATGAGGTACTACAACAACACTGACAGTGTTAACCTCTCTAACCTCTCCTCCTCATTATATTATAGATCCCTGTATGAGGTACTACAACAACACTGATGGTGTTAACCTCTCCTCCTCATTATATTATAGATCCCTGTATGAGGAACTACAACAACACTGATGGTGTTAACCTCTAAGCCCTCCTCCTCATTATATTATAGATCCCTGTATGAGGTACTACAACACTGACAGTGTTAACCTCTAACCTCTCCTCCCTCATTATATTATAGATCCCTGTATGAGGTACTACAACAACACTGATGGTGTTAACCTCTCCTCCCTCATTATATTATAGATCCCTGTATGAGGAACTACAACAACACTGACAGTGTTAACCTCTAACCTCTCCTCCCCTCAATATGATCAGACCACACTGGAGACAATATGACCACACACCCACTGGAGACAATATGATCAGACCACACCCCACTGGAGACAATATGATCAGACCCCACTGGAGACAATATGATCAGACCCCTGGAGACAATATGATCAGACCCCTACTGGAGACAATATGACCACACCCCACTGGAGACAATATGATCAGACCCCACTGGAGACAATATGATCAGACCCCACTGGAGACAATATGATCAGACCACTGGAGACAATATGACCACACCCCACTGGAGACAATATGACCACACCCCACTGGAGACAATATGATCAGACCCCACTGGAGACAATATGATCAGACCGCGCCCACTGGAGACAATATGATCAGACCGCGCCCCACTGGAGACAGTATGATCAGACCCGCCCCACTGGAGACAATATGACCACACCGCGCCACTGGAGACAATATGATCAGACCGCGCCCCACTGGAGACAATATGACCGCGCCCCACTGAGACAATATGATCGACCGCCCCACTGGAGACAATATGATCAGACCGCGCCCCACTGGAGACAATATGATCAGACCGCGCCCCACTGGAGACAATATGATCAGACCGCGCCCACTGGAGACAATATGATCAGACCGCGCCACTGGAGACAATATGATCAGACCGCGCCCACTGGAGACAATATGATCAGACCGCGCCCCCACTGGAGACAATATGATCAGACCGCGCCC
>NW_024606737.1:0-11360 GCF_018296145.1 Oncorhynchus tshawytscha | reverse complement strand
AAATATGAAAATATGAAAATATTACAGGAATATTCTGCAAATGTTGATGAAGACGTCACTCAATCCACCCAAAACAACATGCAGTCTTTCCACAAGACTCCCATGAAGTTATAGTGTGACGTTATGAGTTGACGTTAAAGTAACATTCTCAGAACATACTGCACTTGTTTTATACTGTTTTAGATGGATCCTCTGTTTATCATCTTGTTTTATACTGTTTTAGATGGATCCTCTGTTTATCATCTTGTTTTATACTGTTTTAGATGGATCCTCTGTTTATCATCTTGTTTTATATTGTTTTAGATGGATCCTCTGTTTATCATCTTGTTTTATACTGTTTTAGATGGATCCTCTGTTTATCATCTTGTTTTATACTGTTTTAGATGGATCTTCTGTTTATCATCTTGTTTTATACTGTTTTAGATGTATCCTCTGTTTATCATCTTGTTTTACTGTTTTAGATGGATCCTCTGTTTATCATCTTGTTTTATACTGTTTTAGATGGATCCTCTGTTTATCATCTTGTTTTATACTGTTTTAGATGGATCCTCTGTTTATCATCTTGTTTTATACTGTTTTAGATGGATCCTCTGTTTATCATCTTGTTTTATACTGTTTTAGATGGATCCTCTGTTTATCATCTTGTTTTATACTGTTTTAGATGGATCCTCTGTTTATCATCTTGACCCATAATAAAATGTAACATTTGACATTGTATTTTTTGTTTCTTACTATATTGAAACCCCAAAATAAAACAGTGTTATTGAAAATCTCCCCTACAGCTGTAAACAGAGACTCTAGTATCTCAGAGAGGCTTTATCCTCTCACACTCCATCAAACAGTGTTATTGAACATCTCCCCTACAGCTGTAAACAAAGACTCTAGTATCTCAGAGAGGCTTTATCCTCTCACACTCCATCAACAGTGTTATTGAACATCCCCCTACAGCTGTAAACAGAGACTCTAGTATCTCAGAGAGGCTTTATCCTCTCACACTCCATCAAACAGTGTTATCATCAGTCCCTGTACAGCTGTAAACAGAGACTGCTGGCTTTAAAGAGAGGCTTTATCCTCTGTCATCACTCCTTAAAACAGTGAAACATTGTTTATCTTATATTACATAAAGGACATCCATCTCCGACATCTGAGTTAATGACAGAAACAAAAGCATTAACTGCAATGATGCTATGTATCACCCTCCATTACATATCACCAGTCCCCTGTACAGTGTTCTCCATGCTGGCTTTACCTTGTCATCAACACCCCCATTACATATCACCAGTCCCTGTACAGTGTTCTCCATGCTGGCTTTACCTTGTCATCAACACCCTCCATTACATATCACCAGTCCCTGTACAGTGTTCTCCATGCTGGCTTTACCTTGTCATCAACACCCTCCATTACATATCACCAGTCCCCTGTACAGTGTTCTCCATGCTGGCTTTACCTTGTCATCAACACCCCCATTACATATCACCAGTCCCCTGTACAGTGTTCTCCATGCTGGCTTTACCTTGTCATCAAGGCCCAGTTTTCCACTCCAAGGAGTGTCTTTTCTATTTTTCAATGTATCTTTATTTAAAACCTTGACACACCCCCTATATAACTCCTTCCCATTCACCTCATCCAACCCACCTCTTCCAACCCTCTCAACCCCACTAATAAAGCCGTTCTGTCTGACTCTGGGATATTGGGTGGAATCCTTTAGTCTGTCTGACTCTGGGATATTGGGGAATCTTAGTCTGTCTGACTCTGGGATATTGGGTGGAATCCTTAGTGTTGGAAACGGGCGTCTTCATCTTGTCTTTTTGTTGTAACTCTTGATCATAATCCCCTCTTCTCCTGACAGATCCTTCCTGCAACTTTCCAGCAGTTGTCCGACAATCCTTTCAACCTCCCCCAAATGTTCAGCCACCTGTCCTCCATCCATTAATGTGGGCTCAGCCATGTCCATTAACTTCCTTAGGGTGGTGATTTTTCCCTTCAGCAGCATCTTGGTGATATGTGGAACTGCTTCAGTTGTACAGTACAGTCTTGCCCCAAACACCAGATGTTCCCTCAGCAGCCAATGCACTGACTCAGCCTTAGTGTGTCTGGACACCTTCATTATACTCCAAACCCTAAGAAGGCCTCTGTAAAACAGAGGTTCTCCATCCCTAGAAATCTGGCTACTATCAACCAAAATAAAGCCTTCTTTAAATCTAATCCCCTACCTTCTGTAATACCAGACCTGCCACCCTCTCCACACCACATTTTCCAGTCGATAAAGCAATAAACTGGAACAAACTGGAACTGGAAATCAGCAACATGTACAAGACCTTGCCCTCCTCTTGGTGGAACCCAATGATATTTATCCCCTGAAAATCTACAGTAATTGCCTGTGTCTTGGCCAGAGGGCCAGATAGTGGCTATAAACATGAAAAACGATGCCACAGTGCAGAGGCAACCACATTATTAACAATAATAGAGTGCCCCCTATATGACATACGAGATAGCAGCCAATGCCATCTCCTCATCCTCCCTTCTACCATATCAACCACACCATTCCAATTTGTTTCCATTGTCTCCTCATCCCCTAGGAACACTCCTAGATACCCTTACACCATTCCAACCCCCTGGCAAAGCCATGATCCCTCCTCCCCTAGGAACACTCCTAGATACCCTTACACCATTCCAACCCCCTGGCAAAGCCATGATCCCTCCTCCCTAGGAACACTCCTAGATACCCTTACACCATTCCAACCCCCTTGGCAAAGCCATGATCCCTCCTCCCTAGGAACACTCCTAGATACCCTTACACCATTCCAACCCCCTGGCAAAGCCATGATCCCTCCTCCCCTAGGAACACTCCTAGATACCCTTACACCATTCCAACCCCCTGGCAAAGCCATGATCCCTCCTCCCCTAGGAACACTCCTAGATACCCTTACACCATTCCAACCCCCTGGCAAAGCCATGATCCCTCCTCATGTGCCAAATATCACATAAGCCCATGTGTACTGTCTCATGTGCTGCCAAATATCACATAAGCCCATGTGTACTGTCCCATGTGCTGCCAAATATCACATAAGCCCATGTGTACTGTCTCATGTGCCAAATATCACATAAGCCCATGTGTACTGTCTCATGTGCCAAATATCACATAAGCCCATGTGTACTGTCTCATGTGCCAAATATCACATAAGCCCATGTGTACTGTCTCATGTGCTGCCAAATATCACATAATCCCATGTGTACTGTCTCATGTGCTGCCAAATATCACATAAGCCCATGTGTACTGTCTCATGTGCTGCCAAATATCACATAAGCCCATGTGTACTGTCTCATGTGCTGCCAAATATCACATAAGCCCATGTGTACTGTCTCATGTGCTGCCAAATATCACATAAGCCCATGTGTACTGTCTCATGCTGCCAAATATCACATAAGCCCATGTGTACTGTCCCATGTGCCAAATATCACATAAGCCCATGTGTACTGTCCATGTGCCAAATATCACATAAGCCCATGTGTACTGTCCCATGTGCCAAATATCACATAAGCCCATGTGTACTGTCTCATGCTGCCAAATATCACATAAGCCCATGTGTACTGTCTCATGTGCCAAATATCACATAAGCCCATGTGTACTGTCCCATGTGCTGCCAAATATCACATAAGCCCATGTGTACTGTCTCATGTGCTGCCAAATATCACATAAGCCCATGTGTACTGTCCCATGTGCTGCCAAATATCACATAAGCCCATGTGTACTGTCTCATGTGCCAAATATCACATAAGCCCATGTGTACTGTCTCATGTGCTGCCAAATATCACATAAGCCCATGTGTACTGTCTCATGTGCCAAATATCACATAAGCCCATGTGTACTGTCTCATGTGCCAAATATCACATAAGCCCATGTGTACTGTCCCATGTGCCAAATATCACATAAGCCCATGTGTACTATCCCATGTGCCAAATATCACATAAGCCCATGTGTACTGTCTCATGTGCCAAATATCACATAAGCCCATGTGTACTGTCCCATGTGCCAAATATCACATAAGCCCATGTGTACTGTCCCATGTGCTGCCAAATATCACATAAGCCCATGTGTACTGTCCCATGTGCTGCCAAATATCACATAAGCCCATGTGTACTGTCTCATGTGCTGCCAAATATCACATAGTGTTACAATAATGCGTTTTAAAAAGTCCTTGGGGCTCTTTGTGATTTCTATCTAAATCACTGACTATCCAGTTAAAATCCCCAGCAAGAAATACATCATCCTCAGTATTACATTTCTCAATGGTATTTGATAATGTCTCTAAAAAACATACCCTCTGAACTGCCACTACTGGGGCATATACATTTATTAAACACATAGTGATGTCTTCATATCTCGCTCTAACTTTTAATAACCTCCCCTCAACCACCTCTTCAACCTCATATGACAATGGCAAAACCCTTTTGAGAACAGGATGGCCACACCACCACTTTTTGAGTTTTTATGAACACACACCACTTCCCCCCCACTCCTGTTGCCGCATAAGTTCATTTTCCACATTACTATGTGTTTCTTGTAGAAAAATGATGTCACTTCCTTTCCCTTTATTAACACATACGGTACAGAGAGAATACAGTAGACGGCATGTGTCGAAAAGTGATTGATGACCTATTTTATGTATCATGTGGTTATGCCTTTTTATGGACATCCTGTCCGGATGTTCTCACGCAGTAGATGGTATCGAGTACAGTACATACATATGAGATGAGTAATGTAGGGTATGTAAACAAAGTGGCATAGTTTAAAGTGGCTAGTGATACATGTATTACATAAAGATGCAGTAGATGATATAGAGTACAGTATATACGTATACATACGAGATGAGTAATGTAGGGTATGTAAACATTATATTAAGGAGCATTGTTTTAAGTGGCTAGTGATATATTTTACATCAATTTCCATCAATTCCCATTTTTAAAGTGGCTGGAGTTGAGTCAGTGTTGAGTCAGTGTGTTGGCAGCAGCCACTCAATGTTAGTGGTGGCTGTTTAACAGTCTGATGGCCTTGAGATAGAAGCTGTTTTTCAGTCTCTCGGTCCCAGCTTTGATGCACCTGTACTGACCTCGCCTTCTGGATGATAGCGGGGTGAACAGGCAGTGGCTCGGGTGGTTGTTGTCCTTGATGATCTTTATGGCCTTCCTGTGACATCGGGTGGTGTAGGTGTCCTGGAGGACAGGTAGTTTGCCCCCGGTGATGCGTTGTACAGACCTCACTACCCTCTGGAGAGCCTTACGGTTATGGGCGGAGCAGTTGCCGTACCAGGCGGTGATACAGCCCAACAGTTAATAATAATCAGGCAAACCCAGCATAAAACACATGCTGCAGCCCAGCCACCGCTGCAACCCAACTTCCAAACAGGGATTCCAACCAAGTTGCAAGCATCCACTCTGGTTTGGGGGGATTTTTCTAAGCCGCAGTGGCAATGTATTCTGCAAGATCAGTCACATTAGAAGAGTGATCTGGGAGAACAAAAATACAACAGTCATCCCCAATGATTGCACAAGTGCCCCCTTGACCTGCCAGAAGATAGTCAAGAGCCTCTCTGTTTTGCAGAGATAACTTTAGCATTTCTTTTAGTTCCCCATTCAATTGTTCCAGGGCATTTCTACTAGCATTGCCAATGTTCTCTATGTGTCTAGAGATGTCATGGATTTGGTCTAGGCACATACAACTCCATACCCAGAGAAAACACACCAAAGAACCTGGAGGCAGGTGTCTGAGCGTGAGTGACATCAGCGTGAGTGACGTTATCTCACCTCATTCCAGGAAGTTTGTAGTCTCTAAACAGAGCCATCAGATCCCTCTGATTATTTGGAACGGTTCTCATAGCTGTCACCACAAACCCAACAGTACAAGTACCTCCCCCAGTTCGAGGGCAGGCTATAGTAAGCCATCTTACCACACAGCCAATAGGTGCCATGTGGGGATCCTCTCAGAGTTGTGCTGTGTTTGTCAACCCACATTTTAAAAGGTTCCTTATCAGCCTGACCATTCTCCTGTATTACTGTTAAATTGCAAGCATTTGATCCATTAAGATTCATAGTACAATTACATTTCAATTCACCCAAATCATGATCTCCATATCCTCTAATACACCAAGGGGCAGTCATCACCCCAGCCACTGAAATGGGCGGGATTGAGACATTACCAGGCCTCAAGTAATAGGATACATTGGGTTGATTATATACCTTAACATTGTTGGTCATAGTATAAAAAGGTATTTTTCCTGCCAATGCTATAGTAAAGTTCACTCCTATTGGGACTCCCATAAGGGGGAAGCCTGCCCCTACCTTAACAGGACCCATCCCACACACCCAACAGTCCTTTTCTTTGGAGGGCAGGTTGGCAACCATTTCTGCTCTAGATAAGAACAAATTGTCCTCATGTTTGTGAGGTTCCAGCAGGGCTGTCCTTCTACGATGACCATCTACTTCTGGGCCATTACTTCTTGGTCCCTTTGGCTCAGGACTCCTTCTGTCGTTACCATCTACTTCTGGGCCACTATTAGAGGCCTGTGTTAGTCCTTTATGCTCAGGACTCATTCTGTCATGACCATCTACTTCTGGGCCACTACTACAGGCCTGCGTTGGTTCCTTTGGCTCAGGACTTCTTCTGTCATTACCATCTACTTCTGGGCCACTACTACAGGCCTGCGTTGGTTCCTTTGGCTCAGGACTTCTTCTGTCATTACCATCTACTTCTGGGCCACTACTACAGGCCTGCGTTGGTTCCTTTGGCTCAGGACTTCTTCTGTCATTACCATCTACTTCTGGGCCACTACTATAGGCCTGCATTGGTCCTTTTGGCTCAGGACTCCATCTGTCATTACCATCTACTTCTGGGCCACTACTACAGGCCTGCGTTAGTTCCTTTGGCTCAGGACTCCTTCTGTCATTACCATTCTACTTCTGGGCCACTACTACAGGCCCGCATTGCTCCCTTTGACTCAGGACTCCATCTGTCATTACCATCTACTTCTGGGCCACTACTACAGGCCCGCATTGGTCCCTTTGGCTTAGGACTCCTTCTGTCATCACCATCTACTTCTGGGCCACTACTACAGGCCTGCATTGGTCCCTTTGGCTTAGGACTCCTTCTGTCATCACCATCTACTTCTGGGCCACTACTACAGGCCTGCATTGGTCCCTTTGGCTCAGGACTCCTTCTGTCATCACCATCTACTTCTGGGCCACTACTACAGGCCTGCATTGGTCCTTTTGGCTTAGGACTTCTCCTGTCATTACTATTTACTTCTGCCACTACTCTGGGCCTGCATTGGCCCCTTTGGCTCGGTACTTATCCCACCCTCTGTAGGACAACCTACTGTTCTTATTAGCACTCCTGTGCTAACGCAGAGGAGGGCCACACTGCACCACCGGACCTGGTGAGACCCCATCTTCTTCTGGATCAGGAACTGCAGTGCGACAGTGTCCAGGTATCTCTCTCAGCAACCTTTACCTCAGTGGGGGTGGTCAGATGAACCTGGAACTGGCCTCTCCACGGGGTCCTTCCAACTATTTCTCCTGAAGTCTTTCATACACACAACAATATCATCAACTATATGAATACACATAACAATATCATCAACTATATGAACACACATAACAATATTATCAACTATATGAATACACATAACAATATCATCAACTATATGAATACACATAACAATATCATCAACTATATGAATACACATAACAATATCATCAACTATATGAATACACATAACAATATCATCAACTATATGAATACACATAACAACAATCTTTGTGGGCTATACTCAGCCTTGTCTCAGGATGGTAAGTTGGTGGTTGAAGATATCCCTCTAGTGGTGTGGGAGCTGTGCTTTGGCAAAGTGGGTGGGGTTATATCCTTCCTGTTTGGCCCTGTCTGGGGGTGTCCTCGGATGGGGCCACAGTGTCTCCTGACCCCTCCTGTCTCAGCCTCCAGTATTTATGCTGCAGTAGTTAATGTGTCGGGGGGCTAGGGTCAGTTTGTTGTATCTGGAGTACCTCTCCTGTCCTATTCGGTGTCCTGTGTGAATCTAAGTGTGCGTTCTCTAATTCTCTCTTTCTCTCTCTCGGAGGACCTGAGCCCTAGGACCATGCCCCAGGACTACCTGACATGATGACTCCTTGCTGTCCCCAGTCCACCTGAACGTGCTGCTGCTCCAGTTTCAACTGTTCTGCCTTATTATTATACGACCATGCTGGTCATTTATGAACATTTGAACATCTTGGCCATGTTCTGTTATAATCTCCACCCGGCACAGCCAGAAGAGGACTGGCCACCCCACATAGCCTGGTTCCTCTCTAGGTTTCTTCCTAGGTTTTGGCCTTTCTAGGGAGTTTTTCCTAGCCACCGTGCTTCTACACCTGCATTGCTTGCTGTTTGGGGTTTTAGGCTGGGTTTCTGTACAGCACTTTGAGATATCAGCTGATGTACGAAGGGCTATATAAATACATTTGATTTGATTTGATTTGATATGAACTATATGAATACACATAACAATATCATCAACTATATGAATACACATAACAATATCATCAACTATATGAATACACATAACAATATCATCAACTATATGAATACACATAACAATATCATCAACTATATGAATACACATAACAATATCATCAACTATATGAATACACATAACAATATCATCAACTATATGAATACACATAACAATATCATCAACTATATGAATACACATAACAATATCATCAACTATATGAATACACATAACAATATCATCAACTATATGAATACACATAACAATATCATCAACTATATGAATACACATAACAATATCATCAACTATATGAATACACATAACAATATCATAATTATATGAATACAATAACAATATCATCAACTATATGAACACACATAACCATATCATCAACTATATGTTTGCTGTGGAAGGACCACCAGAGGGCAGGCTGCTCCCACGGACAGTAGCCCAGACCGGCATGTGAGTCAAGGTGATCAGAGGCAGTTAAGCAAAGCTGACGGTACTAATGAGCTATTCTCTTTCCCCTACAAAGAGAGGAGGGAACTGAGAGAGGGGAGAGAAAAAATTGTGTTTGCTTCTCCAAGGGAGGGACGTACCTTTCGACAGGGAGAATGGCCACCACGGATCCGGACCACCACCCGAAGGGACCAAACTACCTCTGGGGAATGGCCACCACGGATCTGGACCACCACCCAAGGGACAAACTACCTCTGGGGAATGGCCACCACGGATCCGGACAACCACCCGAAGGGACAAACTACCTCTGGGGAATGGCCACCACGGATCCGGACCACCACCCGAAGGGAACAAACTACCTCTGGGGAATGGCCACCACGGATCCGGACCACCACCCGAAGGGACCAAACTACCTCTGGGGAATGGCCACCACGGATCCGGACCACAACCGAAGGGAACAAACTACCTCTGGGGAATGGCCACCACGGATCCGGACCACTACCGAAGGGACAAACTACCTCTGGGAATGGCCACCACGGATCCGGACCACCACCCGAAGGGACCAAACTACCTCTGGGGAATGGCCACCACGGATCCGGACCACCACCGAAGGGACAAACTACCTCTGGGGAATGGCCACCACGGATCCGGACCACCACCCGAAAGGGACCAAACTACCTCTGGGGAATGGCCACCACGGATCCGGACCACCACCCGAAGGGACCAAACTACCTCTGGGGAATGGCCACCACGGATCCGGACCACCACCCAAAGGGACCAAACTACCTCTGGGGAATGGCCACCACGGATCCGGACCACCACCCAAAGGGACCAAACTACCTCTGGGGAATGGCCACCACGGATCCGGACCACCACCCAAGGGACCAAACTACCTCTGGGGAATGGCCACCACGGATCCGGACCACCACCCGAAGGGACCTCTCCACGGACGGATCGTTAAGGCAGTGACACACCTGTGATTTGTCTCACAGTTTAAAGATACTCTCCTTATGTACCTTGTTCTTGTGAAGACGAAGATGTGTGTTTTCCTTAGGAGATAATCCTTGATTGTGTTGAAGTGATTAAGAAGAAAGAAATACATCAATACAGAACTTTGTTCCATTAAGAAAACCTGTTCCTGACTTGTTTATTCCACCTTTCCGCTTTAGAGCAACTTCAAGGAACTTGGTCCGCTCACAGTACACGTAACAATATAATCAACTATATGAATACACATAACAATATCATCAACTATATGAGTACACGTAACAATATAATCAACTATATGAATACACATAACAATATCATCAACTATATGAATACACATAACAATATCATCAACTATATGAATACACATAACAATATCATCAACTACATGAATACACATAACAATATCAACTATATGAATACAACTATATGAATACACATAACAATATCATCAACTATATGAATACACATAACAATATCATCAACTATATGAATACACATAACAATATCATCAACTATATGAATACACATAACAATATCATCAACTATATGAATACACATAACAATATCATCAACTATATGAATACACATAACAATATCATCAACTATATGAATACACATAACAATATCATCAACTATATGAATACACATATCATCAACTACATGAATACACATAACAATATCATCAACTATATGAATACACATAACAATATCATCAACTATATGAATACACATAACAATATCATCAACTATATGAATACACACAACAATCGTGGTCTTACCTTTTATTTCTCAATAGAAACAGAGTCTGAACGATCATTCGCTCATCGAAAGTTACTTTTGTTTGCTCTGCTCATTTACATATCAGGTTCTGCCTGTTCTCTCTCCCTCCTCTCTCTTTAACAGCTCTTACAATGTGCCTTGGAATACATTCTCCAACTGTCTGGAAATCTATTGGAGGGATGTGACACCATTCTTACACAAGAAATTCCATCATTTGGTGTTTTGTTGATGGTTGTGTTCAATTGTGTTGATACCTGGTGACTGAGATTGCCATGGCATATTGTGAAACATCAGCAAGTACAGCAGTCTTCATCACGGAAGTTCAGCAGTCTTCATCACTGAAGCTCCTGCCAAATGTGCTCCAACAATCACCAATCGTTAAGCTCTTCCCGAGCAGGGTCGCAGTCTCTCCTGGTTGCAGCTCCTCTCTCTCCCCAGGGATAACAGCTCCTCGCTCCCCAGGGGTAGCAGCTCCTCTCTCCCCAGGGGTAGCAGCTCCTCTCCCCAGGGGTAGCAGCTCCTCTCTCCCCAGGGCAGCAGCTCCTCTTTTACGGGGGTAGCAGCTCCTCT
>NW_024606736.1:0-11352 GCF_018296145.1 Oncorhynchus tshawytscha | reverse complement strand
AAAAGTGTGCTTTTTTTTTGTTGCTTTGGTGAAAATATTTTGGGACGCGATATGAAAGTAGAGGGGTTTTGTTTCTAGAACAGTACTGAAATTGAGAATCGATTCACGTTTAGAGATGGAGGATTTGGCTTCCAGACCCAATTCACCTTTAACAGAACATGTAAGGCCCTTGGACGATAAGGAGTAACTTTAGGCTTCTATAGTCCAATATTGGGCTAGGGGTCGGACAGTCTTCCTGTGTAGACACCACGGAGCAAGATATGGCTCAGAAAACATACCTCAAGCCAAGGATGAGAAATGTGTTGTACTCTGAATTGTCCCATTATCTCAAATCAAATCAAATTTTATTTGTCACATACACATGGTTAGCAGATGTTAATGCGAGTGTAGCGAAATGCTTGTGCTTCTAGTTCCGACAATGCAGTAATAAAAAGCAAGTAATCTAACTAACAATTCCAAAAAAAACTACTGTCTTATACACAGTGTAAGGGGATAAAGAATATGTACATAAGGATATATGAATGAGTGATGGTACAGAGCAGCATAGGCAAGATACAGTAGATGATATCGAGTACAGTATATACATATGAGATGAGTATGTAAACCAAGTGGCATAGTTAAAGTGGCTAGTGATACATGTATTACATAAGGATGCAGTAGATGATAGAGTACAGTATCAACGTATGCATATGAGATGAACAATGTAGGGTAAGTAACATTATATAAGGTAGCATTGTTTAAAGTGGCTAGTGATATATTTACATCATTTCCCATCAATTCCCATGATTAAAGTGGCTGGAGTAGAGTCAGTGTCATTGACAGTGTGTTGGCAGTAGCCACTCAATGTTAGTGGTGGCTGTTTAACAGTCTGATGGCCTTGAGATAGAAGCTGTTTTTCAGTCTCTCGGTCCCAGCTTTGATGCACCTGTACTGACCTCGCCTTCTGGATGACAGCGGGGTGAACAGGCAGTGGCTCGGGTGGTTGATGTCCTTGATGATCTTTATGGCCTTCCTGTAGCATCGGGTGGTGTAGGTGTCCTGGAGGGCAGGTAGTTTGCCCCCGGTGATGCGTTGTGCAGACCTCACTACCCTCTGAGAGCCTTACGGTTGAGGGCGGTGCAGTTGCCATACCAGGCGGTGATACAGCCCGCCAGGATGCTCTCGATTGTGCATCTGTAGAAGTTTGTGAGTGCTTTTGGTGACAAGCCGAATTTCTTCAGCCTCCTGAGGTTGAAGAGGCGCTGCTGCGCCTTCCTCACGATGCTGTCTGTGTGAGTGGACCAATTCAGTTTGTCTGTGATGTGTATGCCGAGGAACTTAAAACTTGCTACCCTCTCCACTACTGTTCCATCGATGTGGATAGGGGGGTGTTCTCTCTGCTGTTTCCTGAAGTCCACAATCATCTCCTTAGTTTTGTTGACGTTGAGTGTGAGGTTATTTTCCTGACACCACACTCCGAGGGCCCTCACCTCCTCCCTGTAGGCCGTCTCGTCGTTGTTGGTAATCAAGCCTACCACTGTTGTATCGTCCGCAAACTTGATGATTGAGTTGGAGCGTGCGTGGCCACGCAGTCGTGGGTGAACAGGGAGTACAGGAGAGGGCTCAGAACGCGAGGGCTCTCAACTGTTACACAAAGAACATTGAACAACTGCTAGTTTTTTTTTCCCCCCAGTAAACTGCTGTTTTCATCCTCATGCTAGGTACCAGAAGCCAGAGCAGCCATTTTAGAATGGCAGTGTCAGCCAATCAGCTCCTTTGTTGTTCAACGTGACATTCCATTATGGCTACTGTGGCTACTGCTAGCTAGCATGAGGATGAAACCAGCGGTTTACTTTAAAACCTATTAGATGTAAAGTCCCCGTTCAGGGGACCTGTGTGGTTCTGATACCGGTTCAGATGCACCAATGACGGTTCGGCCCGTCATTGGACACTGTGCTATCTAACCTCCAAACAAGCTTCAATGCCATACAACACTCCTTCCGTGGCCTCCAACTCCTCTTAAACGCTAGTAAAACCAAATGCATGCTTTTCAACCGATCGCTGCCTGCACCCGCATGCCCGACTAGCATCACCACCCTGGATGGTTCCGACCTTGAATATGTGGACATCTATAAGTACCTAGGTGTCTGGCTAGACTGCAAACTCTCCTTCCAGACTCATATCAAACACCTCCAATCAAAAATCAAATCAAGAGTCGGCTTTCTATTCCGCAACAAAGCCTCCTTCACTCACGCCGCCAAGCTTACCCTAGTAAAACTGACTATCCTACCAATCCTCGACTTCGGCGATGTCATCTACAAAATGGCTTCCAACACTCTACTCAGCAAACTGGATGCAGTATATCACAGTGCCATCCGTTTTGTCACTAAAGCACCTTATACCACCCACCACTGCGACTTGTATGCTCTAGTCGGCTGGCCCTCGCTACATATTCGTCGCCAGACCCACTGGCTCCAGGTCATCTACAAGTCCATGCTAGGTAAAGCTCCGCCTTATCTCAGTTCACTGGTCACGATGGCAACACCCATCCGTAGCACGCGCTCCAGCAGGTGTATCTCACTGATCATCCCTAAAGCCAACACCTCATTTGGCCGCCTTTCGTTCCAGTACTCTGCTGCCTGTGACTGGAACGAATTGCAAAATCGCTGAAGTTGGAGACTTTTATCTCCCTCACCAACTTCAAACATCAGCTATCTGAGCAGCTAACCGATCGCTGCAGCTGTACATAGTCTATTGGTAAATAGCCCACCCATTTTCACCTACCTCATCCCCATACTGTTTTTATTTATTTACTTTTCTGCTCTTTTGCACACCAATATCTCTACCTGTACATGACCATCTGATCATATATCACTCCAGTGTTAATCTGCAAAATTGTAACTATTCGTCTACCTCCTCATGCCTTTTGCACACATTGTACATTGTATATAGACTCCCCCTTTGTTTTCTACTGTGTTATTGACTTGTTAATTTGTTTATTCCATGTGTAACTCTGTGTTGTCTGCTCACACTGCTATGCTTTATCTTGGCCAGGTCGCAGTTGTAAATGAGAACTTGTTCTCAACTAGCCTACCTGGTTAAATAAAGGTGTTCTCAACTAGCCTACCTGGTTAAATAAAGGTGTTCTCAACTAGCCTACCTGGTTAAATAAAGGTGTTCTCAACTAGCCTACCTGGTTAAATAAAGGTGTTCTCAACTAGCCTACCTGGTTAAATAAAGGTGTTCTCAACTAGCCTACCTGGTTAAATAAAGGTGAAATAAAATAAAATAAAATAAAAAAAAGATCGACATTTTCACTTCTAAATTGATCTGTGGACACCGTAGATGGAAATGGCTTGCATTGAGTAATAGCCCTGGTTCCCAAGGATACAGTAGTATATTTGTTGCTCTCCTGTCTGAACCCCTACTTCACAGCCACTGACAAAGCACATGCCTGAAACCCTTATCGTAGCACAGCAGGAAATAGTGGTTTCATCACTATAGTACAGTCAGAGATCAATTTATAGCTATTAAATAAAAATAAAAAAAATATATATATATATATTATATATATATATATATTCATAGATTTTAAACAAAAACACTTTTTGGGGGGAGTTCAGGAAGCCACTCCAGAGCTCTGTGTGATGTTCACATTGGTGGGGGCAGATGTTTTGATCAAGAGATTTCAGACCTTCAGAAAATTTGCACATTTTTCTATAACACTAAAACATGTATTTTACAGTTGTAAGGAAGGTGAAATGTTACAGTTTGTAGTTTTATAATTTCATTATACTATATTTAGAAAGAATACAAGTAATTCCAAACCTTATTCATACAGTGTTTAAATAGGGAATACGTCATAAAATATTTAATTTAAAATTAAAATAAATCATATTTGTACTGGTGTCTTCAAAAGTGACTGAACAATTTATTTTAAAAAATTTTTTTTACAGAAAGGTGACATTGTAATCTTAGAGAATGCATTGGGGCGGCAGGTAGCCTAGTTAGAACGTTGAGCCAGTAACCGAAAGGTTGCAAGATCGAATCCCCGAGCTGACAAGGTTTTTACCGGTCGGTCTGCCCCTGAACAAAGCCGTAATTGTAAATAAGAAATTTGTTCTTAACTGAACTGTTATATATATATATATATATATTTTAATCACTAGTTATTGATGGGTCTCATGATAAATAATTACTTTCGGGGATTACACGAAGTTACATTTAAGAGGTTTTTGAAAAACAGGAGAACGCAACCCAATCAGAAGTCAGAGGCTTGCTGTGACTTTGCCAACTTACCAGAAACCTCGTCGAGCTTGTGCCTTGATCGATAGCTGCGACCAGGGGCTCCATTGTGATCCTCTCCGAGTAAGACGCTGTGGACATCCTTCTATTCGTATCCGTGGTGATCAAGTTCTACAAACGCCGGTGAACCCGAGGTCGGCTTTATATTACCCACTACAGGCAGTCCTGTTGAGACCATGCGAGAATCCTTCCAGTCACGTTGACAAAATCCTATCGGTTGTGGCTAATTTATGTTTGACGAGCCGTCAGAAGGCGTTGGCCTCGTGCTGCCCAATCAAATCCGGGGGCACGTCCAAAATAAAAAATAAAAAAGGTTCAATGAGTTTAAATCACCGGGATAAATGCCGCATTCAAAACAAGTCAGTCCATTGAAGACAACTGGGAACACGAGAGAAAAAAAAGAGCACCAATGGGGAAAAATATTTTTAATCGTCATCCCAACTCGGAATTGGAAGTCGGAAACTCGGATGTCTTTCTAGACTTCCGACCTGAAGATCGCTGAAGTCATGACCCCCCTCTCCCGAACTCCCAGTTGTCCTAAAAGCATCCAAAGTCATACCCTTCATTTTACAGCAGTGATTTGGACATAAACACATCCAATCATCAATCACTAAAACTGATATTTGAGTTCATCTGTATCTTATCTTAGGCTATAACTCTGCAAACTAACAGATGAGCACAGCTTCATCCTACTCAACATTTATTTACACTCTCCATCCCCTTTTCAGAAGAAAAAAACAACTTTTATTCTGTAGTTGTCTGTGTGGATCAGACTAATTGAACGTCATCATAGATCAGACTGCATATTCTTGTGTCTGTCATTCTCCTTGTGATAAAGAGGACAACCGGAGTCCTAAAATAGACCACAGCTTTTATATTTGGTCTGTCAGGAATCTTCTGCCTCTCGGCTTCTGATGTGCAGTGGCAACTAATTTGCGATTCACTTAAAAGTCCAACGCGACTGTTTTCATCTCAATATCAAATCACTTCTGGGTAACCATTAAGTAAGTACCTTACTGGGATTGTTTTCGATTAACATGATGATGTCATCAGGCAGGCCAAAAGTCCATCCCACAGGCTGAAATCTTTTCAAACAGCTCTTATACTAAAAGGGTATTATCATCATTTTCAAAATGTCACCGTATTATCCCAACCTCATAGTGTGGAATTATATATAACGTATTTATTATTTGAAAATCGATCAGAGTGGTTGAGTGTTTGAATAATCCACAGCTTGCAAGGAAGGGTGTTAATTGAAATTCTCATCTGAACTACTGTGATCCAGTAGACCTAGGTCACCATGACACTCAGAGTTCTGTGGAAACAGTGGGAGTTGATCAGATGTGCTGTAACACAATATAGAATCATGTGATGCCAGTGATAGTCTCGGTTATGTGTAATGGTCAGGAGTATCTTGGATAATAATTATGTAATAAGAGAAACCAAGAGGTCAAGAGTCCAAGAGGTGCAAGGAACACCTCTCTCTCTACCAGACCATACCCCTCTCTCTCTACCAGAAAACACCATCTCTCTCTCTACCAGACCACAACCCCTCTCTCTACCAGACCACACCCCCTCTCTCTCTACCAGACCATACCCCCTCTCTCCACCAGACCACACCCCCCCTCTCTCCACCAAACCACACCCCTCTCTCCACCAGACCACACCCCCTCTCTCCACCAGACCACACCCCCTCTCTCTCCACCAGACCACACCCCTCTCTCTCTACCAGACCACACCCCCTCTCTCTCTACCAGACCACACCCCCTCTCTACCAGACCACACCCCCTCTCTCTCTACCAGAAAACACCCTCTCTCTCTCCACCAGACCACACCCCCTCTCTCTCCACCAGACCACAACCCCTCTCTCTACCAGACCAGTGAGAAGGAGTGGTGTTTTTATGTTACATTCTCATCTCCTTCTCTACCAATTGGACAACACTTGGGCTTATTTACAACAAATCCCCAAATAACCAACAGAGATCTGGATGAAAGACAGAGGGAGGAAGACGGAGGGCCATCACAGAGCCTACAAACTGAAAAAAACACATGTCTAGTTCACAACTGGTGACATTTGGGGATACAAATTAAATTGTATTGGGCTACGTACATATATTATGCAAATGTTATCACGGTGTTGTGAAATGCTTATGTTCCTTGTTCCAACAGCGCAGTAATACCTAACAATACAAAACAATAAACACACATCTCCAAAATAAAAATAAAAGGAAGAAATTAAGAAAGAGATATTTGAACGAGCAACGTCAGAGTCCTGAAAATAAATGTATATGTATAGGATGGTGTGTATAGACAGTAGTTCTATAGGATGGTGTGTATAGACAGTAATTATATAGGATGGTGTGTATAGACAGTAGTTATATAGGATGGTGTGTATAGACAGTAGTTCTATAGGATGGTGTATATAGACAGTAGTTCTGTAGGATGGTGTGTATAGACAGTAGTTCTATAGGATGGTGTATATAGACAGTAGTTCTGTAGGATGGTGTGTATAGACAGTAGTTATATAGGATGGTGTATATAGACAGTAGTTCTATAGGATGGTGTGTATACACAGTAGTTCTATAGGATGGTGTGTATAGACAGTAGTTCTATAGGATGGTGTGTATAGACAGTAGTTCTATAGGATGGTGTGTATAGACAGTAGTTCTATAGGATGGTGTATATAGACAGTAGTTCTGTAGGATGGTGTGTATAGACAGTAGTTCTATAGGATGGTGTGTATAGACAGTAGTTATGTAGGATGGTGTGTATAGACAGTATAGACAGTAGTTCTATAGGATGGTGTGTATAGACAGTAGTTCTATAGGATGGTGTGTATAGACAGTAGTTATATAGGATGGTGTGTATAGACAGTAGTTATATAGGATGGTGTGTATAAACAGTAGTTATATAGGATGGTGTGTATAGACAGTAGTTATATAGGATGGTGTGTATAGACAGTAGTTATATAGGATGGTGTGTATAGACAGTAGTTATATAGGATGGTGTATGTAGACAGTATAGACAGTAGTTATATAGGCTGGTGTGTATAGACAGTAAATACAGTAGTTATATAGGATGGTGTGTATAGACAGTAGTTATATAGGATTGTGTGTATAGACAGTAGTTATGTAGGATTGTGTGTATAGACAGTAGTTATATAGGATGGTGTGTATAGACAGTATAGACAGTAGTTATACAGGATGGTGTGTATAGACAGTAGTTATTATAGGATGGTGTGTATAGACAGTATAGACAGTAGTTATATAGGATGGTGTGTATAGACAGTAGTTATATAGGATGGTGTGTATAGACAGTAGTTTTATAGGATGGTGTGTATAGACAGTAGTTATTATAGGATGGTGTGTATAGACAGTATAGACAGTAGTTATATAGGATGGTGTGTATAGACAGTAGTTATATAGGATGGTGTGTATAGACAGTAGTTTTATAGGATGGTGTGTATAGACAGTAGTTATATAGGATGGTGTGTATAGACAGTAGTTATGTAGGATGGTGTGTATAGAGAGTAGTTATGTAGGATGGTGGGTATAGACAGCACAGACAGTAGTTATATAGGATGGTGTGTATAGACAGTAGTTATATAGGATGGTGTGTATAGAGAGTAGTTATGTAGGATGGTGTGTATAGACAGTATAGACAGTAGTTTTATAGGATGGTGTGTATAGACAGTAGTTATATAGGATGGTGTGTATAGAGAGTAGTTATGTAGGATGGTGTGTATAGACAGTAGTTATGTAGGATGGTGTGTATAGACAGTATAGACAGTAGTTTTATAGGATGGTCTGTATAGACAGTAGTTATATAGGATGGTGTGTATAGAGAGTAGTTATGTAGGATGGTGTGTATAGACAGTAGTTATATAGGATGGTGTGTATAGACAGTAGTTATATAGGATGGTGTGTACAGACAGTAGTTATATAGGATGGCGTGTATAGATATTAGTTATATAGGATGGTGTGTATAGACAGTATAGACAGTAGCTATATAGGATGGTGTGTATAGACAGTATTTTTATAGGATGGTGTGTATAGACAATATAGACAGTAGTTATATAGGATGGTGTGTATAGACAATATAGACAGTAGTTTTATAGGATGGTGTGTATAGACAGTATAGACAGTAGTTTTATAGGATGGTGTGTATAGACAGTAGTTATATAGGATGGTGTGTATAGACAGTATAGACAGTAGCTATATAGGATGGTGTGTATAGACAGTATTTTTATAGGATGGTGTGTATAGACAGTATAGACAGTAGTTTTATAGGATGGTGTGTATAGACAGTATAGACAGTAGTTATATATAGGATGGTGTGTATAGACAGTATAGACAGTAGTTATATATAGGATGGTGTGTATAGACAGTATAGACAGTAGTTATATATAGGATGGTGTGTATAGACAGTATAGACAGTAGCTATATAGGATGGTGTGTATAGACAGTAGGTATATAGGATGGTGTATAGACAGTATAGACAGTAGTTATATATAGGATGGTGTGTATAGACAGTAGTTATATAGGATGGTGTGTATCGACAGTAGTTATATAGGTGGTGTGTATACACAGTAGTTATATATAGGATGGTGTGTATAGACTGTAGTTATATAGGATTGTGTGTGTAGACAGTAGTTATATATAGATGGTGTGTATAGACAGTATAGACAGTAGTTATATAGGCTGGTGTGTATAGACAGTAAATACAGTAGTTATACAGGATTGTGTGTAGACAGTAGTTATATAGGATGGTGTGTATAGACTGTAGTTTATATAGGATTGTGTGTAGACAGTAGTTATATAGGATGGTGTGTATAGACAGTATAGACAGTAGTTATATAGGACGGTGTGTATAGACAGTAGTTATATAGGATGGTGTGTATAGACAGTATAGACAGTAGTTATATAGGCTGGTGTGTATAGAAGGCAAATACAGCAGTTATACAGACTGTGTGTAGACAGTAGTTATATGGGATGGTGTGTATAGACAGTAGTTATATAGATGGGTGTGTGTATAGACAGTAGTTATATAGGATTGTGTGTGTAGACAGTAGTTATATAGGATGGTGTTTATAGACAGTATAGACAGTAATTATATAGGATGGTGTGTATAGACAGTAGTTATATAGGATGGTGTGTATAGACAGTAGTTATATAGGATTGTGTTTACAGACAGTAGTTATATAGGATGGAGTGTATAGATATTAGTTATATAGGATGGTGTGTATAGACAGTATAGACAGTAGCTATATAGGATGGTGTGTATAGACAGTATAGACAGTAGCTATATAGGATGGTGTATAGACAGTATAGACAGTAGCTATATAGGATGGTGTGTATAGACATTTATAGACAGTAGTTATATAGGCTGGTGTGTATAGACAGTAAATACAGTAGTTATATAGGATTGTGTGTGTAGACAGTAGTTATATAGGATGGTGTGTATAGACAGAAGCTATATAGGATGGTGTATATAGACAGTAGTTATATAGGATGGTGTGTGTATAGACAGTAGTTATATAGGATTGTGTGTATAGACAGTAGTTATATAGGATTGTGTGCAGACAGTAGTTATATAGACTGGTGGTATAGACAGTAGGTGACAGTATTATATAGGCTGGTGTGTATAGACAGTATAGACAGTAGTTATATAGGATGGTGTATAGACAGTCGTTATACAGGATGGTGTGTATAGACAGCAGTTACATAGGATGGTGTGTGTTAGACAGTATTATATAGATGGTGTGTATAGACAGTAGTTATAGAGGATGGTGTGTATAGACAGTAATTATATAGGATGGTGTGTATAGACAGTATAGACAGTAGTTCTATAGGATGGTGTGTATAGTAATTATATAGGATGGTGTGTATAGACAGTAATTATATAGGCGGGTGTGTATAGACAGTAGTTCTATAGGATGGTGTATAGACAGTAATTATATAGGATGGTGTGTATAGACAGTAGTTATATAGACAGTAGTTATATAGATGGTGTATATAGACAGTAGTTATATAGGATGGTGTGTATAGACATTAGTTATATAGGATGGTGTGTATAGACAGTATAGACAGTAGCTATATAGTATGGTGTGTATAGACATTATAGACAGTAGTTATATAGGCTGGTGTGTATAGACAGTATAGACAGTAGTTATATAGGATTGTGTGTGTAGACAGTAGTTATATAGGATGGTGTGTATAGACAGTATAGACAGTAGTTATATAGGCTGGTGTATAGACAGTAAATACAGTAGTTATATAGGATTGTGTGTGTAGACAGTGGCGTATAGGATGGTGTGTATAGACAGAAGTTATATAGGTAGCTATATAGATGTTATATAGGTAGGTAGTTAGGCAGTTATAGGTATATAGGTAGTTATATAGATGTTATAGTTATATAGGATACAGTAGTTATATAGATTGTGTGTGTAGACAGTGGTTATATAGGATGGTGTGTATAGACAGTAGTTATATAGGATGGTGTATATAGACAGTAGTTATATAGATGGTGTGTATAGACATTAGTTATATATAGGATGGTGTGTATAGACAGTATAGACAGTAGCTATATAGGATGGTGTGTATAGACATTATAGACAGTAGTTATATAGGCTGGTGTGTATAGACAGTATAGACAGTAGTTATATAGGATTGTGTGTGTAGACAGTAGTTATATAGGATGGTGTGTATAGACAGTATAGACAGTAGTTATATAGGCTGGTGTGTATAGACAGTAAATACAGTAGTTATATAGGATTGTGTGTGTAGACAGTGGTTATATAGGATGGTGTGTATAGACAGTAGTTATATAGGATGGTGTATATAGACAGTAGTTATATAGGATGGTGTATATAGACAGTAGTTATATAGGATGGTGTGTATAGACAGTAGTTATATAGGATTGTGTGTGTAGACAGTAGCTATATAAGATGGTGTGTATAGACATTATAGACAGTAGTTATATAGGCTGGTGTGTATAGACAGTAGTTATATAGTATGGTGTATATAGACAGTAGTTATATTGGATGGTGTATATAGACAGTAGTTAAAC
>NW_024606735.1:0-11328 GCF_018296145.1 Oncorhynchus tshawytscha | reverse complement strand
TCGCGTAACAGGCATTCTCCTTGTGGAGATGCAACGAGAAAGAGGCAGGTCTTTGTTGCGTTGGACTGGTTTACTGTAAGGTTGCAAGATTGGATCCCCGAGCTGACAAGGTAATCTGTCGTTCTGCCCCTAGACAAGGCAGTTAACCCACCGTTCCTAGGCAGTCATTGAAAATAAGAATGTGTTCTTGAACTGGCTTGCCTAGTTAAATAAGGTATATAAAAAAGTATTTTTTTTTTTTTATTTTTTAAATCGGGCGCCCAAAAATAGGCCATTCCGATTAATCGGTCGACCTCCTATTACGGCTCATATCTGTCCCAGAGGTTAGTACAGGTGTGTACTGTAGGTAACTCCTCCTGTTGACTCATCTGTTCCAGGATCGAGGCGGCACGGGAGCTGAGGGAGCGTCAGGCCAGAGAAAAGGGGCCTCTCCCTGATGTTGAGGATGATTACATGGACCCCAACTACGCACGCATCAACAACTTCAGAGACAACTCCTCCCCTACAATCCCCCTACAGCAGAACCCGCACTCCATCTCCCCAACGCCCCGCCACCCCACGGCCTCGGCCTAGGCCCCTCCCACGGCAACGAGCCATCCAATAAGGACCCCTGGACGGGCTGTACGCCAAGGTCAACAAGCAGAGACAAGCCCGCCCCATGGCCGACAGGTGAGACAGGAACCCGCCTGCTGTAGTATATTTGACATAATCAACCTTTCTCTTAGCCTGGGTGCCTGTTCTCTTGCCAAACAGACTGGCACCCAGGCTACTTTCCTAGTCACTTGACAGACTGATCATCTAACTTAAGCAGCTAGCTAGGCATGCAACAGTTGGTCGCAAAATGACATGAAAATGCAAGGATATAGGATGACCCTGAGACTGATACAGGGATCTTCGGATGACCCTGAGACTGATACAGGGATATAGGATGACCTGAGACTGATACAGGAATCTAGGATGACCCTGAGACGGATACAGGGATATAGGATGACCCTGAGACTGATACAGGGGATCTAGGATGACCCTTGAGACTGTTTCACTGGATACAAGATGACCCTGAGACTGATACAGGAGGTACAGGATGACCCTGAGACTGATACAGGGATATAGATGACCCTGGAGGTGATCAGGGATTGTTGACCCTGAGACTGATACAGGGATATAGGATGACCCTGGGACTGATCTTCCCTATACTATAGTAGTTATATCCTGTCTCCACATTCATTACTTCCGATCATTGGCCTTCATCCTATCCCATCCTCCCTGTGTGTGTGTGTGTGTGTGTGTGTGTCTGTGTGTGTGTGTGTGTGTGTGTGTGTGTGTGTGTGTGTGTGTGTGTGTGTGTGTGTGTGTGTGTGTGTGTGTGTGTGTAGCTAAACTAAGGTTTCTGATAACGTTTTTATTCAATTTAACAGAAAATAATTTCTCCTGAAGTTGTGGAAGTAAAAATAATTCAACCGAGAGAGAGAAAAAGGGTAATGTACTCTGGGGCACATTATCAGATGTCTTACTCTGGGGTACATTATCAGATGTCTTACTCTGGGACACATTATCAGATGTCTTACTCTTGGGGCACATTATCAGATGTCTTACTCTTGGGCACATTATCAGATGTCTTACTCTGGGACACATTATCAGATGTCTTACTCTGGGGCACATTATCAGATGTCTTACTCTGGGGCACATTACCATGTCTTACGCTGGGACACATTATCACATGTCTTACTCTGGGACACATTATCAGATGTCTTACTCACAGGGCACAGTATCAGATGTCTTACTCTTGGGGCACATTATCAGATGTCTTACTCTGGGGCACATTATCAGATGTCTTACTCTAGGGCACATTATCACATGTCTTACTCTTGGGACACATTATCACATGTCTTACTCTGGGACACATTATCACATGTCTTACTCTGGGACACATTATCACATGTCTTACTCTGGGACACATTATCACATGTCTTACTCTGGGACACATATCAGAAATGGAATACTGTAATAAATACCTGTGGTCTTAACCAATCATCAATCATTGATCCATGGTCTTGACTAATCATATATATCAATCATGACCAATCATATACCATATACTATTATCATAGTGTAATGTATACCATTGCATAGTGTGTTGTAGATCATTGTCATAGTTTGTAGTGTGTAGATCATTACCATAGTGTGTAAATGTAGATCATATCATAGTGTGTGTTGTAGATCATTATCATAATGTGCACTGTAGATTATTAGCATAGTGTGTACTGTAGATTATTATCATAGTGTAGATCATTACCATAATGTGTAATGTAGATCATTAAGCATAGTGTGTACTGTAGATCATTATCATAGTGTGTACTGTATATCATTATCAGAGTGTGTAATGTAGATCATTATCATAGTGTGTACTGTATATCATTATCATAGTGTGTACTGTATATCATTATCATAGTGTGTAATGTAGACCATTATCATAGTGTGTACTGTATATCATTATCGTAGTGTGTACTGTATATCATTATCAGAGTATGTACTCTATATCATTATCGTAGTGTGTACTCTATATCATTATCGTAGTGTGTACTGTAGATCATTATCATAGTGTGTACTGTAGATCATTATCGTAGTGTGTAATGTATAGCATTATCATAGTGTAGACAATTATCATAATGTGTACTGTATATCATTATTGTAGTGTGTAATGTAGAGCATTATCATAGTGTAGATCATTTCCATAGTGTGTACTGTAGATCATTATCATAGTGTAGATAATTACCATAGTGTGGTCTGTATATCATTATCATAGTGTGTACTGTAGATCATTATCGTAGTGTGTAATGTATAGCATTATCATAGTGTAGACAATTATCATAATGTGTAATGTAGATCATTATCATAGTGTGTAATGTAGATCATTGTCATAGTGTAGATCTATCATAGTGTAGATCATTACCGCAGTGTGTACTGTAGATCATTACCGTAGTGTGTACTGTAGATCATTATCATAATGCATACTGTATATCATTATTGTAGTGTGTAATGTAGAGCATTATCATAGTGTAGATAATTACCATAGTGTGTAATGTATATCATTATAATAGTGTGTACTGTAGATTATTATCATAGTGTGCTGTAGATTATTATCATAGCATGTACTGTAGATCATTATCACAGTTTGACTGTAGATCATTATCATAGTGTAGATCCTTACTGTAGTGTGTACTGTAGATCATTATCATAGTGTGTAATGTAGATCAGTATCACAGTGTGTAATGTAGATACGTATCATAGTGTAGATCATTATCATAGTGTGTACTGTAGATCGTCATAGTGTGTAATGTAGATCATTATCATAGTGTGTAATGTAGATCAGTATCATAGTGTGTACTGTAGATCATTATCATAGTGTGTAATGTAGATCAGTATCATAGTGTGTACTGTAGATCATTATCGTAGTGTGTACTGTAGATCATTATCATAGTGTGTAATGTAGATCATTATCGTAGTGTGTACTGTAGATCATTATCATAGTGTGTAGTGTAGATCATTATCATAGTGTGTACTGTAGATCATTATCATAGTGTGTAGTGTAGATCATTATCATAGTGTGTACTGTAGATCATTATCATAGTGTGTAGTGTAGATCATTATCATAGTGCGTACTGTAGATCAGTATCATAGTGTGTAATGTAGATCAGTATCGTAGTGTGTATTGTAGATCATTATCATAGTGTGTACTGTAGATCATTATCATAGTGTGTAATGTAGATCATTATCATAGTGTGTACTGTAGATCATTATCATAGTGTGTAGTGTAGATCATTATCATAGTGTGTAATGTAGATCATTATCATAGTGTGTACTGTAGATCATTATCATAGTGTGTAGTGTAGATCATTATCATAGTGTGTATTGTAGATCATTACCACAGTGTGTAATGTAGATCAGTATCACAGTGTGTATTGTAGATCATTACCACAGTGTGTAATGTAGATCAGTATCATAGTGTGTAATGTAGATCAGTATCATAGTGTGTACTGTAGATCATTATCGTAGTGTGTACTGTAGATCAGTATCATAGTGTGTACTGTAGATCATTATCGTAGTGTGTACTGTAGATCATTATCGTAGTGTGTACTGTAGATCATTATCGTAGTGTGTAATGTAGATCATTATCATAGTGTGTATTGTAGATCATTACCACAGTGTGTAATGTAGATCAGTATCACAGTGTGTATTGTAGATCATTACCACAGTGTGTAATGTAGATCAGTATCATAGTGTGTAATGTAGATCAGTATCATAGTGTGTAATGTAGATCAGTATCATAGTGTGTAATGTAGATCAGTATCATAGTGTGTACTGTAGATCATTAAAAGCAGTTGAAATTCCATTTCAGAATTATAAACCTGGTTTAAATCCCCTCTGTTCATGTCTCCTAGTCCTCACATGTCCCCTCCTCCCTCTGTTCATGTCTCCTAGTCCTCACATGTCCCCTACTCCCCTCTGTTCATGTCTCCTAGTCCTCACATGTCCCCTCTCCCCTCTGTTCATGTCTCCTAGTCCTCACATGTCCCCTACTCCCCTCTGTTCATGTCTCCTAGTCCTCACATGTCCCCGCCTCCCCTCTGTTCATGTCTCCTAGTCCTCACATGTCCCCTACTCCCTCTGTTCATGTCTCCTAGTCCTCACATATCCCCTAGTCCCCTGTTCATGTCTCCTAGTCCTCACATGTCCCCTCCTCCCTCTGTTCATGTCCCCTCCTCCCCTCTGTTCATGTCTCCTAGTCCTCACATGTCCCCTCCTCCCCTGTTCATGTCTCCTAGTCCTCACATGTCCCCTCCTCTCTCTGTTCATGTCCCCTCCTCCCCTCTGTTCATGTCTCCTAGTCCTCACATGTCCCCTCCTCCCCTCTGTTCATGTCCCCTACTCCCCTCTGTTCATGTCTCCTAGTCCTCACATGTCCCCTACTCCCTCTGTTCATGTCTCCTAGTCCTCACATGTCCCCTCCTCTCCTCTGTTCATGTCTCCTAGTCCTCACATGTCCCCGCCTCCCCTCTGTTCATGTCTCCTAGTCTCACATGTCCCCTACTCCCCTCTGTTCATGTCTCCTAGTCCTCATGTCCCTCCTCCCTCTGTTCATGTCTCCTAGTCCTCCATGTCCCCTCCTCCCCTCTGTTCATGTCCCCTACTCCCCCTCTGTTCATGTCCCCTAGTCCTCATGTCCCCTCCTCCCCTCTGTTCATGTCCCCTAGTCCTCACATGTCCCCTCCTCCCCTGTTCATGTCCCCTAGTCCTCACATGTCCCCTACTCCCCTCTGTTCATGTCCCCCTCCTCCCCTCTGTTCATGTCTCCTAGTCCTCACATGTCCTCCTCCCCTCTGTTCATGTCTCCTAGTCCTCACATGTCCCCTCCCTCTCCTCTGTTCATGTCTCCTACTCCCCTCTGTTTTCATGTCCCCCTAGTCCTCATGTCCCCTACCCTCTGTTCATGTCCTCCTCCCCTCTGTTCATGTCCCCCTACCCTCTGTTCATGTCCCCTCCTCCCCCTCTTTTCATGTCTCCTAGTCCCCTGTTCATGTCTCCTACTCCCCTGTTCATGTCTCCTGGTCCTCACATGTCCCCTACTCCCTCTGTTCATGTCTCCTAGTCCTCACATGTCCCTCCTCTCCCTCTGTTCTTGTCCCCTACTCCCCTCTGTTCATGTCTCCTAGTCCTCACATGTCTCCTAGTCCTCCACATGTCTCCTAGTCCTCACATGTCCCCCTAGTCCCCTCTGTTCATGTCTCCTAGTCCTCACATGTATCCTAGTCCTCACATGTCTCCTAGTCCTCACATGTCTCCTAGTCCTCACATGTCTCCTAGTCCTCACATGTCCCTAGTCCCCTGTGTTCATGTCTCCTAGTCCCTCACATGTCCCCCTAGTCCTCATGTTCATGTCTCCTAGTCCTCACATGTCTCCTAGTCCTCACATGTCTCCTAGTCCTCACATGTCTCCTAGTCCTCACATGTCCCCTAGTCCTCACATGTCTCCTAGTCCCCACATGTCTCCTAGTCCTCACATGTCTCCTAGTCCTCACATGTCTCCTGGTCCTCACATGTCTCCTAGTCCTCACATGTCTCCTAGTCCTCACATGTCCCCTAGTCCTCACATGTCTCCTAGTCCCCACATGTCTCCTAGTCCTCACATGTCTCCTAGTCCCCACATGTCTCCTAGTCCTCACATGTCTCCTAGTCCTCACATGTCTCCTAGTCCTCACATGTCTCCTAGTCCTCACATGTCTCCTAGTCCTCACATGTCTCCTCCTCCTCGCTGCTCTACAAACCAGTGGTGTTGCCATCTTCCAAATCATTCTAGAAATCAATAGATGGAGGAGGAAAGCTTTTTAGTGTTGGTTGGGTGAGCAGAGCAGAGCAGAGCGGAGAGCAGAGGGAGTGGTTTTCCTGTTAATGAATCAACCATTCTGCTTAATGACTGCTGCCACGCCAGGCAGCAGGAGGATGGAGGCAGGCAGGCAGGGGAGGGAGGGAGGGAGGGGAGGGATGGATGGAGGCAGGAGGAGGGAGGCAGGGAGGGAGGCAGGGAGAGGGCAGGGGAGGGATGGAGGCAGGCAGGCAGGGGAGGAGGCAGGGCGGGAGGCAGGGGAGGGAGGCAGGCAGGCAGGGGGAGGATGGAGGACAGGAGGGAGGCAGGAGGGAGGTAGAGAGGGAGGCAGGGAGGAGGGAGGGAGGGAGGCAGGGGAGGGAGGGAGGATGGAGGCAGGGAGGGAGGCAGGGGAGGGAGGCAGGCAGGGAGGAGGCAGGGAGAGAGGCAGGGAGGGAGAGGCAGGGAGGGAGGGATGGAGGCAGGGAGGCAGGGGAGGCAGGGAGGGAGGATGGAGGCAGCAGGCAGGGAGGGAGGGATGGAGGCAGGAGGGAGGGAGAGAGAGGGAGGGAGAGAGGCAGGGAGGGAGGGAGGTAAGGGGGACATACGAGGGAGGGTGGGAGGGAGAGTAAGGGGGAGGAGCTAGGGCAGGGGAGGGAGGGTGGGGAGGGAGAGCAAGGGGGGAGGAGCTAGCGCAGGAGGGATGGTGGGGTAGAGAGGGAGGTAAGTAGGAAGGTAGGCAGGGCAGAGAAAGAGGCAGGTAGGGGAGCAGAGAGACAGACAGATAGACATGCAGGGAGGGAGGGATGGAGAAAGTTAAGCAGGCAGGAAAACAGGCGGAATGCCAGAGCTTCCAGAAGATGCTCCTTATAAGTGTTCCCTACATCCCACAGGCGTTTCATTTGGGCAGCAACCACACACACACACACATACCTCCTGCTCTAGGTAATTAGAGCAAAACTGGGAGGAGGACCTTATACACTGAGGGGAATGCCACCATGTAACAGGAAGATACAGAGGGAGGGAGGGGACAGGGAAGAGAGAACAGGAGGGAGGGGGGAGGGGGAGGGGCAGGTAGAGGACAGGGAAGAGAGAACAGGAGGGAGGGAGGAAGGAGGTAGAGGACAGGAAGAGAGAACAGGAGGGAGGGAGGAAGGGAGGTAGAGGACAGGGAAGAGAGAACAGGAGGGAGGGAGGGAGGGAGGGAGGGAGGGAGGGGGAGGGAGGGAGGGAGGGGAGGGAGGAGGGAGGGAGGAGGGAGGGAGGTAGAGGACAGGGAAGAGAGATCAGGAGGGAGGGAGGAAGGGAGGTAGAGGACAGGAAGAGAGAACAGGAGGGAGGGAGGGAGGTAGAGGACAGGGAAGAGAGAACAGGGAGGGAGGGAGGAAGGGAGGTAGAGGACAGGAAGAGAGAACAGGAGGGAGGGAGGGAGGGAGGTAGAGGACAGGGAAGAGAGAACAGGAGGAGGGAGGAAGGGAGGTGGAGGACAGGAAGAGAGAACAGGAGGGAGGGGGGAGAGGAGGGAGAGGAAGACATTAAATAGAGGGGATGTAAGGAGAGGAGGGATGGAGGAGAGAGGAGGAGAGGGAGGGATGGAGAGATGGAAGGGGAGAGGAGGAGAGGGAGGGATGGAGAGGAGGAGAGGGAGGGATGTAAGGGAGAGGAGGGAGAGGGAGGGATGGAGGGGAGAGGAGGAGAGGGAGGGATGGAGGGGAGAGGAGGAGAGGAAGGGATGGAGGGGAGAGGAGGAGAGGAGGGATGGAGGGGAGAGGAGGAGAGGAGGAAGTGATGGAGGGGAGAGGAGGAGAGGAAGGGATGAGGGATGTAAGGGAGAGGAGGAGAGGAAGGGCGGAGGGGAGAGGAGGAGAGGAAGGGAAGGAGGGATGGAGGGGAGAGGAGGAAAGGAAGGGCAAGAGGGATGGAGGGGAGAGGAGGAGAGAAGGGATGGAGGGGAGAGGAGGAGAGGAAGGGATGGAGGGGAGAGGAGGAGAAAAGAGGGATGGAGGGGAGAGGAGAGAGGGAGGGATGGAGGGGAGAGGAGGAGAGGAAGGGATGGAGGGGAGAGGATGAGAGGAAGGATGGAGGAGAGGGGGAGAGGGAGGAGAGGGAGGATGGAGGGGAGAGGATGAGAGGAAGAGATGGAGGAGAGGAGGAGAGGAAGGGATGATGGAGGATGGAGGGAGAGAAGGGATGAGGAGAGAGGAGGAGAGGGAGGATGGGGGGAGAGGAGGAGAGGGAGGGATGGGGGAGAGGGGAGAGAGAGGGAGGAGGATGGAGGGAGAGGAGGAGTGGAAGAGAGAGGAGGAGAGGAAGGGCAGAGGGATGGGAGGAGAGGGAGGAGGAAGGATGGAGGGGAGAGAGAGGAGAGAGTGGGATGGGGGAGAGGAGGAGAGAAGGGCAGGAGGGATGGAGGGGAGAGGAGGAGGAAGGGATTGAGGGGAGAGAGGAGGAGAGGGAGGGATGGAGGGGAGAGGAGGAGAGGAAGAGAGGAGGAGAGGAAGGGCAGAGAGATGGAGGGGGAGAGGAGGAAGGGAAGGGATGGAGGGGAAAGGAGGAGAGGGAGGGGTGGGGGAGAGGAGGAGAGGAAGGGTAGGAGGGATGGAGGGGAGAAAGGGCAGGAGGGATGGAGGGGAGAGGAGGAGAGGGAGGGATGGAGAGGAGGAGAGGAAGGGATGGAGGGGGAGAGGGAGGAGAGGAAGGGATGGAGAGGAGCGGAGGAGAGGGAGGGATGGGGGGAGAGGAGGAGAGGAAGGGCAGGAGGGATGGAGGGGAGAGGAGGAGAGGAAGGGATAGGGGGAGAGGACGAGGGAAAAGGCAGGAGGGATGGAGGGGAGAGGAGGAGAGGAGGGATGGAAGGGAGCGGAGGAGAGGGAGGGATGGGGAGAGAGGAGGAGAGGAAGGAGCAGGAGGGATGGAGGGGAGAGGAGGAGAGGAAGGGATGGAGGGGAGAGGGAGGAGAGGGAGGGATGGAGGGAGAGGAGGAGAGGGAGGGATGGGGGAGAGGAGGAGAGGGAGGGATGGGGGAGAGGGAGGAGAGGGGAGGGATGGGGAGAGGAGGAGAGGAAGGGCAGGAGGGATGGAGGGGAGAGGAGGAGAGGAATGGATGGAGGGGAGAGGAGGAGAGGGAGGGATGGGGAGAGGAGGAGAGGGAGGGATGAGGAGAGGAGGAGAGAAGGGATGGAGGGAGAGGAGGAGAGGGAGGGATGGGGGAGAGAGGAGAGGAAGGGATGGAGGTGAGAGGAGGAGAGGGAGGGATTAGATGAGAGGAAGGGATAGGGGAGAGGAGAGAGGGAGGGATGGGGAGAGGAGGAGAGGAAGGGCAGGAGGGATGGAGGGGAGAGTAGGAGAGGGAGGGATGGGGGGAGAGGAGGAGAGGAAGGGATGGAGGAGGAGGAGAGGGAGGGATGGGGGAGAGGAGGAGAGAGGGGATGGGGAGAGGAGACAGGAAGGGATGGAGGGGAGAGGAGGAGAGGGAGGGATGGGGAGAGGAGGAGAGGAGGCAGGAGGGATGGGGGGAGAGGAGGAGAGGGAGGGATGGGGGAGGAGGGAGAGGGAGGGATGGGGAGAGGAGGAGAGGGAGGGATGGGGGAGAGGAGGGAGAGGGAGGGATGGGGGAGGGAGGAGAGGAGGAGAGGGAGGGATGGGGGAGAGGAGGAGAGGGAGGGATGGTTCATCAACTTCCTCTCTTCCCTTTCATTGAACTTCCTCTCTTCCCTGTCATTGAACTTCCTCCTTCCTTCATTGAACTTCCTCCTTCCTGTCATTGAACTTCCTCTTCCCTGTCATTGAACTTCCTCCTTCCTTTCATTGAACTTCCTCCCTTCCTGTCATTGAACTTCCTCCTTCCTTTCATTGAACTTCCTCCTTCCCCGGTCATTGAACTTCCTCCTTCCTGTCACGCTGAATCCTCTCTCTTTCAATAGCTTATTTCTCTGTTGTCTCCTCCGCTCCTTCTTATTCTCCTTTCATTCTTTAGGATTTACGCCTCTCATATCTGCTCAGGAACTTCTTCAAACCTCATTGAAAATACAGTGCACATACTGTAAAGGAGATGTGAGCACACACACACACACACACACACACACACACACACACACACACACACACACACACACACACTTGAATCTCTCATTTGGTGTTAAATTCTCTATAGCTGCATCTTGTATCTTAGCAACAGGTCTGAGAGACATTGTGTTTGTGTGAGTAGGATTAGGGTTAAGGGTTAGGGTTAAGGGTTAGGGGTTAATGATTAGGGGGTTAAGGATTAGGGGTTAAGGGTTAGGGGTTAAGGGTCAGGGGGTTAATGGTTAAGTGATTAGGGGTTAAGGGTTAGGGGGTTAATGATTAGGGGTTAAGGATTAGGGGTTAATGGTTAAGGATTAGGGGTTAGGGGTTAAGGGGTTAGGTGGTTAATGGTTATGGATTAGGGGTTAAGCATTATGGGTTAAGGGTTAGGTGGTTAATGGTTAAGGATTAGGGGTTAAGGATTAGGGGTTAAGGGTTAAGTGGTTAATGGTTAAGGGTTAGGGGGTTAATGGTTAAGGATTAGGGGTTAAGGGTTAGGGTGGTTAATGGTTAGGGTTAGGGTTAATGGTTAAGGATTAGGTGGTTAATGGTTAAGGGTTAGGGGTTAAGGGTTAGGGGTTAATGGTTAAGGATTAGGGTTAAGGGTTAGGTGGTTACACGTTAAGGGTTAGGGGTTAGGGGTTAAGGATTAGGTGGTTAAGTGGTTAAGGATTAGGGGTTAGGTGTTAGGTGGTTAATGGTTAAGATTAGGGGTTAAGGGTTAGGTGGTTAATGGTTAAGGATTAGGGGTTAAGGAGGGTTAAGGATTAGGGGTTAAGGGTTAAGGATTAGGGGTTAAGGGTTAAGGATTAGGGGTTAATGGTTAAGGATTAGGGTTAAGGATTAGGTGGTTAATGGTTAAGGATTAGGTAGGTTAATGGTTAAGGATTAGGGGTTAAGTG
>NW_024606734.1:0-11323 GCF_018296145.1 Oncorhynchus tshawytscha | reverse complement strand
GTCATATTAAAATAGAGACAGTAGATCTAGCTGGTCTGTCATATTATAATAGAGACAGTAGATCTAGCTAGTCTGTCATATTATAATATATTAAAATAGAGACAGTAGATCTAGCTGGTCTGTCATAGTACACTAGAGACAGTAGATCTTGCTGGTCTGTCATAATATAATAGAGACAGTAGATCTAGCTGGTCTGTCATAATATAATAGAGACAGTAGATCTAGCTGGTCTGCCATATTATAATTGAGACAGTAGATCTAGCTGGTCTGTCATAATATAATAGAGACAGTAGATCTAGCTGGTCTGTCATATTATAATAGAGACAGTAGATCTAGCTGGTCTGTCATAGTACACTAGAGACAGTAGATCTAGCTGGTCTGTCATATTAAAATAGAGACAGTAGATCTAGCTGGTCTGTCATAATATAATAGAGACAGTAGATCTAGCTGGTCTGTCATATTATAATAGAGACAGTAGATCTAGCTGGTCTGTCATATTATAATAGAGACAGTAGATCTAGCTGGTCTGTCATATTATAATAGAGACAGTAGATCTAGCTGGTCTGTCATAATATAATAGAGACAGTAGATCTAGCTGGTCTGTCATAATATAATAGAGACAGTAGATCTAGCTGGTCTGTCATAATATAATAGAGACAGTAGATCTAGCTGGTCTGTCATATTATAATAGAGACAGTAGATCTAGCTGGTCTGTCATAATATAATAGAGACAGTAGATCTAGCTGGTCTGTCATAATATAATAGAGACAGTAGATCTAGCTGGTCTGTCATAATATAATAGAGACAGTAGATCTAGCTGGTCTGTCATAATATAATAGAGACAGTAGATCTAGCTGGTCTGTCATAATATAATAGAGACAGTAGATCTAGCTGGTCTGTCATAATATAATAGAGACAGTAGATCTAGCTGGTCTGTCATATTATAATAGAGACAGTAGATCTAGCTGGTCTGTCATAATATAATAGAGACAGTAGATCTAGCTGGTCTGTCATAATATAATAGAGACAGTAGATCTAGCTGGTCTGTCATATTATAATAGAGACAGTAGATCTAGCTGGTCTGTCATATTATAATAGAGACAGTAGATCTAGCTGGTCTGTCATATTATAATAGAGACAGTAGATCTAGCTGGTCTGTCATAATATACAGTAGAGACAGTAGATCTAGCTGGTCTGTCATAATATAATAGAGACAGTAGATCTAGCTGGTCTGTCATAATATAATAGAGACAGTAGATCTAGCTGGTCTGTCAAAAAATAATAGAGACAGTAGATCTAGCTGGTCTGTCATATTATAATAGAGACAGTAGATCTAGCTGGTCTGTCATATTATAGAGACAGTAGATCTAGCTGGTCTGTCATATTAAAATAGAGACAGTAGATCTAGCTGGTCTGTCATATTATAATAGAGACAGTAGATCTAGCTGGTCTGTCATATTATAATAGAGACAGTAGATCTAGCTGGTCTGTCATAATATAATAGAGACAGTAGATCTAGCTGGTCTGTCATATTATAATAGAGACAGTAGATCTAGCTGGTCTGTCATAATATAATAGAGACAGTAGATCTTGCTGGTCTGTTTTATTATTATAGAGACAGTAGATCTAGCTGGTCTGTCATATTATAATAGAGACAGTAGATCTAGCTGGTCTGTCATAATATAATAGAGACAGTAGATCTAGCTGGTCTGTCATAATATAATAGAGACAGTAGATCTAGCTGGTCTGTCATAATATAATAGAGACAGTAGATCTAGCTGGTCTGTCATAATATAATAGAGACAGTAGATCTAGCTGGTCTGTCATATTATAATAGAGACAGTAGATCTAGCTGGTCTGTCATATTAAAATAGAGACAGTAGATCTAGCTGGTCTGTCATAGTACACTAGAGACAGTAGATCTAGCTGGTCTGTCATAATATAATAGAGACAGTAGATCTAGCTGGTCTGTCATAATATAATAGAGACAGTAGATCTAGCTGGTCTGTCATATTATAATAGAGACAGTAGATCTAGCTGGTCTGTCATAATATAATAGAGACAGTAGATCTAGCTGGTCTGTCATATTAAAATAGAGACAGTAGATCTAGCTGGTCTGTCATATATAATAGAGACAGTAGATCTAGCTGGTCTGTCATAATATAATAGAGACAGTAGATCTAGCTGGTCTGTCATAATATAATAGAGACAGTAGATCTAGCTGGTCTGTCATAATATAATAGAGACAGTAGATCTAGCTGGTCTGTCATAATATAATAGAGACAGTAGATCTAGCTGGTCTGTCATATTATAATAGAGACAGTAGATCTAGCTGGTCTGTCATATTATAAATAGAGACAGTAGATCTAGCTGGTCTGTCATATTATAATAGAGACAGTAGATCTAGCTGGTCTGTCATATTATAATAGAGACAGTAGATCTAGCTGGTCTGTCATAATATAATAGAGACAGTAGATCTAGCTGGTCTGTCATAATATAATAGAGACAGTAGATCTAGCTGGTCTGTCATATTATAATAGAGACAGTAGATCTAGCTGGTCTGTCATATTAAAAATAGAGACAGTAGATCTAGCTGGTCTGTCATAGTACACTAGAGACAGGAGATCTAGCTGGTCTGTCATAATATAATAGAGACAGTAGATCTAGCTGGTCTGTCATAATATAATAGAGACAGTAGATCTAGCTGGTCTGTCATATTATAATAGAGACAGTAGATCTAGCTGGTCTGTCATAATATAATAGAGACAGTAGATCTAGCTGGTCTGTCATATTATAATAGAGACAGTAGATCTAGCTGGTCTGTCATAGTACACTAGAGACAGTAGATCTAGCTGGTCTGTCATATTAAAATAGAGACAGTAGATCTAGCTGGTCTGTCATAATATAATAGAGACAGTAGATCTAGCTGGTCTGTCATATTATAATAGAGACAGTAGATCTAGCTGGTCTGTCATATTAAAATAGAGACAGTAGATCTAGCTGGTCTGTCATAGTACACTAGAGACAGTAGATCTAGCTGGTCTGTCATAATATAATAGAGACAGTAGATCTAGCTGGTCTGTCATAATATAATAGAGACAGTAGATCTAGCTGGTCTGTCATAATATAATAGAGACAGTAGATCTAGCTGGTCTGTCATATTATAATAGAGACAGTAGATCTAGCTGGTCTGTCATAATATAATAGAGACAGTAGATCTAGCTGGTCTGTCATATTATAATAGAGACAGTAGATCTAGCTGGTCTGTCATATTATAATAGAGACAGTAGATCTAGCTGGTCTGTCATAATATAATAGAGACAGTAGATCTAGCTGGTCTGTCATAATATAATAGAGACAGTAGATCTAGCTGGTCTGTCATAATATAATAGAGACAGTAGATCTAGCTGGTCTGTCATAATATAATAGAGACAGTAGATCTAGCTGGTCTGTCATATTATAATAGAGACAGTAGATCTAGCTGGTCTGTCATATTATAATAGAGACAGTAGATCTAGCTGGTCTGTCATATTATAATAGAGACAGTAGATCTAGCTGGTCTGTCATATTATAATAGAGACAGTAGATCTAGCTGGTCTGTCATAATATAATAGAGACAGTAGATCTAGCTGGTCTGTCATATTATAATAGAGACAGTAGATCTAGCTGGTCTGTCATATTATAATAGAGACAGTAGATCTAGCTGGTCTGTCATATTATAATAGAGACAGTAGATCTAGCTGGTCTGTCATAATATAATAGAGACAGTAGATCTAGCTGGTCTGTCATAATATAATAGAGACAGTAGATCTAGCTGGTCTGTCATAATATAATAGAGACAGTAGATCTAGCTGGTCTGTCATATTATAATAGAGACAGTAGATCTAGCTGGTCTGTCATAATATAAAGAGAGACAGTAGATCTAGCTGGTCTGTCATATTATAATAGAGACACAGTAGATCTAGCTGGTCTGTCATAATATAATAGAGACAGTAGATCTAGCTGGTCTGTCATAATATAATAGAGACAGTAGATCTAGCTGGTCTGTCATAATATAATAATAGAGAGACAGTAGATCTAGCTGGTCTGTCATATTATAATAGAGACAGTAGATCTAGCTGGTCTGTCATAATATAATAGAGACAGTAGATCTAGCTGGTCTGTCATAATATAATAGAGACAGTAGATCTAGCTGGTCTGTCATAATATAATAGAGACAGTAGATCTAGCTGGTCTGTCATAATATAATAGAGACAGTAGATCTAGCTGGTCTGTCATAATATAATAGAGACAGTAGATCTAGCTGGTCTGTCATATTATAATAGAGACAGTAGATCTAGCTGGTCTGTCATAGTATAAGAGACAGTAGATCTAGCTGGTCTGTCATATTAAAATAGAGACAGTAGATCTAGCTGGTCTGTCATAATATAATAGAGACAGTAGATCTAGCTGGTCTGTCATATTATAATAGAGACAGTAGATCTAGCTGGTCTGTCATATTATAATAGAGACAGTAGATCTAGCTGGTCTGTCATAGTATAATAGAGACAGTAGATCTAGCTAGATCTAGCTGTCTGGTCTGTCATATATAATAGAGACAGTAGATCTAGCTGGTCTGTCATAATATAATAGAGACAGTAGATCTAGCTGGTCTGTCATAATATAATAGAGACAGTAGATCTAGCTGGTCTGTCATAATATAATAGAGACAGTAGATCTAGCTGGTCTGTCATAATATAATAGAGACAGTAGATCTAGCTGGTCTGTCATATTATAATAGAGACAGTAGATCTAGCTGGTCTGTCATAATATAATAGAGACAGTAGATCTAGCTGGTCTGTCATAATATAATAGAGACAGTAGATCTAGCTGGTCTGTCATAATATAATAGAGACAGTAGATCTAGCTGGTCTGTCATAATATAATAGAGACAGTAGATCTAGCTGGTCTGTCATATTATAATAGAGACAGTAGATCTAGCTGGTCTGTCATATTATAATAGAGACAGTAGATCTAGCTGGTCTGTCATAATATAATAGAGACAGTAGATCTAGCTGGTCTGTCATATTATAATAGAGACAGTAGATCTAGCTGGTCTGTCATATTATAATAGAGACAGTAGATCTAGCTGGTCTGTCATAATATAATAGAGACAGTAGATCTAGCTGGTCTGTCATAATATAATAGAGACAGTAGATCTAGCTGGTCTGTCATAATATAATAGAGACAGTAGATCTAGCTGGTCTGTCATATTATAATAGAGACAGTAGATCTAGCTGGTCTGTCATAATATAATAGAGACAGTAGATCTAGCTGGTCTGTCATATTATAATAGAGACAGTAGATCTAGCTGGTCTGTCATAATATAATAGAGACAGTATATCTAGCTGGTCTACCATATTGTAATAGAGACAGTAGATCTAGCTGGTCTGTCATAATATTATAGAGACAGTAGATCTAGCTGGTCTGTCATATTGTAATAGAGACAGTAGATCTAGCTGGTCTGTCATATTAAAATAGAGACAGTAGATCTAGCTGGTCTGTCATAATATAATAGAGACAGTAGATCTAGCTGGTCTGTCATAATATAATAGAGACAGTAGATCTAGCTGGTCTGTCATAATATAATAGAGACAGTAGATCTAGCTGGTCTGTCATAATATAATAGAGACAGTAGATCTAGCTGGTCTGTCATAATATAATAGAGACAGTAGATCTAGCTGGTCTGTCATAATATAATAGAGACAGTAGATCTAGCTGGTCTGTCATATTAAAATAGAGACAGTAGATCTAGCTGGTCTGTCATATTATAATAGAGACAGTAGATCTAGCTGGTCTGTCATATTAAAATAGAGACAGTAGATCTAGCTGGTCTGTCATATTAAAATAGAGACAGTAGATCTAGCTGGTCTGTCATAATATAATAGAGACAGTAGATCTAGCTGGTCTGTCATAATATAATAGAGACAGTAGATCTAGCTGGTCTGTCATAATATAATAGAGACAGTAGATCTAGCTGGTCTGTCATAATATAATAGAGACAGTAGATCTAGCTGGTCTGTCATATTATAATAGAGACAGTAGATCTAGCTGGTCTGTCATATTATAATAGAGACAGTAGATCTAGCTGGTCTGTCATATTATAATAGAGACAGTAGATCTAGCTGGTCTGTCATATTATAATAGAGACAGTAGATCTAGCTGGTCTGTCATATTATAATAGAGACAGTAGATCTAGCTGGTCTGTCATATATAATAGAGACAGTAGATCTAGCTGGTCTGTCATAATATAATAGAGACAGTAGATCTAGCTGGTCTGTCATAATATAATAGAGACAGTAGATCTAGCTGGTCTGTCATAATATAATAGAGACAGTAGATCTAGCTGGTCTGTCATAATATAATAGAGACAGTAGATCTAGCTGGTCTGTCATATTATAATAGAGACAGTAGATCTAGCTGTCTGTCATAGTAACTAGAGACAGTAGATCTAGCTGGTCTGTCATAATATAATAGAGACAGTAGATCTAGCTGGTCTGTCATAATATAATAGAGACAGTAGATCTAGCTGGTCTGTCATAATATAATAGAGACAGTAGATCTAGCTGGTCTGTCATATTATAATAGAGACAGTTGATCTAGCTGGTCTGTCATATTATAATAGAGACAGTAGATCTAGCTGGTCTGTCATACTATAATAGAGACAGTAGATCTAGCTGGTCTGTCATATTATAATAGAGACAGTAGATCTAGCTGGTCTGTCATATTATAATAGAGACAGTAGATCTAGCTGGTCTGTCATAGTATAAGAGAGACAGTAGATCTAGCTGGTCTGTCATAATATAATAGAGACAGTAGATCTAGCTGGTCTGTCATAATATAATAGAGACAGTAGATCTAGCTGGTCTGTCATAATATAATAGAGACAGTAGATCTAGCTGGTCTGTCATAATATAATAGAGACAGTAGATCTAGCTGGTCTGTCATAATATAATAGAGACAGTAGATCTAGCTGGTCTGTCATATTATAATAGAGACAGTAGATCTAGCTGGTCTGTCATATATAATAGAGACAGTAGATCTAGCTGGTCTGTCATATTATAATAGAGACAGTAGATCTAGCTGGTCTGTCATAATATAATAGAGACAGTAGATCTAGCTGGTCTGTCATATTATAATAGAGACAGTAGATCTAGCTGGTCTGTCATATTATAATAGAGACAGTAGATCTAGCTGGTCTGTCATATATAATAGAGACAGTAGATCTAGCTGGTCTGTCATAATATAATAGAGACAGTAGATCTAGCTGGTCTGTCATAATATAATAGAGACAGTAGATCTAGCTGGTCTGTCATATTATAATAGAGACAGTAGATCTAGCTGGTCTGTCATAATATAATAGAGACAGTAGATCTAGCTGGTCTGTCATATTGTAATAGAGACAGTAGATCTAGCTGGCCTGTCATATTATAATAGCGACAGTAGATCTAGCTGGTCTGTCATAATATAATAGAGACAGTAGATCTAGCTGGTCTGTCATAATATAATAGAGACAGTAGATCTAGCTGGTCTGTCATAATATAATAGAGACAGAGACAGTAGATCTAGCTGGTTTGTCATATTATATTAGAGACAGTAGATCTAGCTGGTCTGTCATATATAATAGGGACAGTAGATCTAGCTGGTCTGTCATAATATAATAGAGACAGTAGATCTAGCTGGTCTCTCATAATATAATAGAGACAGTAAATCTAGCTGGTCTGTCATAATATAGTTGAGACACTATATCTAGCTGGTCTGTTATATAAAATAGAGACAGTATATCTAGCAGGTTTGTCATAATATAATAGAAACAGTAGATCTAGCTGGTCTGTCATAATATAATAGGGACAGTAGATCTAGCTGGTCTGTTATAATATAATAGAGACAGTAGATCTAGCTGGTCTTTCATATTATAATAGAGACAGTAGATCTAGCTGGTCTGTCATATTAAAATAGAGACAGTAGATCTAGCTGGTCTGTCATATTATAATAGAGACAGTAGATCTAGCTGGTCTGTCATAATATAATAGAGACAGTAGATCTAGCTGGTCTGTCATAATATAATAGAGACAGTAGATCTAGCTGGTCTGTCATAATATAATAGAGACAGTAGATCTAGCTGGTCTGTCATAATATAATAGAGACAGTAGATCTAGCTGGTCTGTCATAATATAATAGAGACAGTAGATCTAGCTGGTCTGTCATAATATAATAGAGACAGTAGATCTAGCTGGTCTGTCATATTATAATAGAGACAGTAGATCTAGCTGGTCTGTCATATTATAATAGAGACAGTAGATCTAGCTGGTCTGTCATATTATAATAGAGACAGTAGATCTAGCTGGTCTGTCATATTAGAGAAGATCTAGCTGGTCTGTCAGAGACAGTAGATCTAGCTGGTCTGTCATATTATAATAGAGACAGTAGATCTAGCTGGTCTGTCATAGTACACTAGAGACAGTAGATCTAGCTGGTCTGTCATAATATAATAGAGACAGTAGATCTAGCTGGTCTGTCATAATATAATAGAGACAGTAGATCTAGCTGGTCTGTCATATTATAATAGAGACAGTAGATCTAGCTGGTCTGTCATAATATAATAGAGACAGTAGATCTAGCTGGTCTGTCATATTATAATAGAGACAGTAGATCTAGCTGGTCTGTCATAGTATAATAGAGACAGTAGATCTAGCTGGTCTGTCATATTAAAATAGAGACAGTAGATCTAGCTGGTCTGTCATAATATAATAGAGACAGTAGATCTAGCTGGTCTGTCATATTATAATAGAGACAGTAGATCTAGCTGGTCTGTCATATTAAAATAGAGACAGTAGATCTAGCTGGTCTGTCATAATATAATAGAGACAGTAGATCTAGCTGGTCTGTCATAATATAATAGAGACAGTAGATCTAGCTGGTCTGTCATAATATAATAGAGACAGTAGATCTAGCTGGTCTGTCATAATATAATAGAGACAGTAGATCTAGCTGGTCTGTCATAATATAATAGAGACAGTAGATCTAGCTGGTCTGTCATAATATAATAGAGACAGTAGATCTAGCTGGTCTGTCATATTAAAATAGAGACAGTAGATCTAGCTGGTCTGTCATATTATAATAGAGACAGTAGATCTAGCTGGTCTGTCATATTATAATAGAGACAGTAGATCTAGCTGGTCTGTCATATTATAATAGAGACAGTAGATCTAGCTGGTCTGTCATAATATAATAGAGACAGTAGATCTAGCTGGTCTGTCATAATATAATAGAGACAGTAGATCTAGCTGGTCTGTCATAATAATAATACAGTAGATCTAGAGACATAATAGAGATCTAGCTGGTCTGTCATAATATAATAGAGACAGTAGATCTAGCTGGTCTGTCATATTATAATAGAGACAGTAGATCTAGCTGGTCTGTCATATATAAAATAGAGAGACAGTAGATCTAGCTGGTCTGTCGTATTACAGAGACAGTAGATCTAGCTGGGCTGTCATATTATAATAGAGAGAGTAGATCGAGCTGGCCTGTCATGATAAAATAGAGACAGTAGATCTAGCTGGTCTGTCATAGTATAATAGAGAGAGTAGATCTAGCTAGTCTGTCATAATGAAATAGAGACAGTAGATCTAGCTGGTTTGTCATAATATAATAGAGACATTAGATCTAGCTGGTCTGTCATATTACAGAGACAGTAGATCTAGCTGGTCTGTCATAATATAGAGACAGTAGATTTAGCTGGTCTGTCATATTATAATAGAGACAGTAGATCTAGCTGGTCTGTCATAGTACAATAGAGACAGTAGATCTAGCTGGTCTGTCATATTAAAATAGAGACAGTAGATCTAGCTGGTCTGTCATAATATAATAGAGACAGTAGATCTAGCTGGTCTGTCATATTATAATAGAGACAGTAGATCTAGCTGGTCTGTCATATGATAATAGAGACAGTAGATCTAGCTGGTCTGTCATAATATAATAGAGACAGTAGATCTAGCTGGTCTGTCATAATATAATAGAGACAGTAGATCTAGCTGGTCTGTCATAATATAATAGAGACAGTAGATCTAGCTGGTCTGTCATAATATAATAGAGACAGTAGATCTAGCTGGTCTGTCATAATATAATAGAGACAGTAGATCTAGCTGGTCTGTCATAATATAATAGACAGTAGATCTAGCTGGTCTGTCATATCTATAAATAGAGACAGTAGATCTAGCTGGTCTGTCATAATATAATAGAGACAGTAGATCTAGCTGGTCTGTCATAATATAATAGAGACAGTAGATCTAGCTGGTCTGTCATAATATAATAGAGACAGTAGATCTAGCTGGTCTGTCATATTATAATAGAGACAGTAGATCTAGCTGGTCTGTCATATTATAATAGAGACAGTAGATCTAGCTGGTCTGTCATGATACAATAGAGACAGTAGATCTAGCTGGTCTGTCATAATATAATAGAGACAGTAGATCTAGCTGGTCTGTCATAATATAATAGAGACAGTAGATCTAGCTGGTCTGTCATAATATAATAGAGACAGTAGATCTAGCTGGTCTGTCATAATATAATAGAGACAGTAGATCTAGCTGGTCTGTCATAATATAATAGAGACAGTAGATCTAGCTGGTCTGTCATAGTACAATAGAGACAGTAGATCTAGCTGGTCTGTCATATTAAAATAGAGACAGTAGATCTAGCTGGTCTGTCATATTATAATAGAGACAGTAGATCTAGCTGGTCTGTCATATTAAAATAGAGACAGTAGATCTAGCTGGTCTGTCATATTAAAATAGAGACAGTAGATCTAGCTGGTCTGTCATAGTACACTAGAGACAGTAGATCTAGCTGGTCTGTCATAATATAATAGAGACAGTAGATCTAGCTGGTCTGTCATAATATAATAGAGACAGTAGATCTAGCTGGTCTGTCATAATATAATAGAGACAGTAGATCTAGCTGGTCTGTCATAATATAATAGAGACAGTAGATCTAGCTGGTCTGTCATATTATAATAGACAGTAGATCTAGCTGGTCTGTCATATTAAAATAGAGACAGTAGATCTAGCTGGTCTGTCATATTATAATAGAGACAGTTGATCTAGCTGGTCTGTCATAATATAATAGAGACAGTAGATCTAGCTGGTCTGTCATAATATAATAGAGACAGTAGATCTAGCTGGTCTGTCATAATATAATAGAGACAGTAGATCTAGCTGGTCTGTCATATTATAATAGAGACAGTAGATCTAGCTGGTCTGTCATATTAAAATAGAGACAG
>NW_024606733.1:0-11309 GCF_018296145.1 Oncorhynchus tshawytscha | reverse complement strand
CACCCTGTCTAATTTCAACTGAAATTGTGCAAGATTAAACAGAGCTGACAATTCCATTAGGAATTAGGGAATTAGGGAATTTAGCTAGCTAAATTGTACAGCCAACATTTTGTCTACATAAATTCACAGACAACACAAAGATTCCTTGATGTCCTTCCAGATTCCCTCTGTCTACCCAAGGACGCCAGAGGACAAAAATCAGTTAACCACCTAACTGAGGAACTCAATTTAACCTTGCGCAATACCCTAGATGCAGTTGCACCCCTAAAAACTAAAAACATTTCTCATAAGAAACTAGCTCCCTGGTACACAGAAAATACCCGAGCTCTGAAGCAAGCTTCCAGAAAATTGGAACGGAAATGGCGCCACACCAAACTGGAAGTCTTCCGACTAGCTTGGAAAGACAGTACCGTGCAGCACCGAAGAGCCCTTACTGCTCAAGATGCTCAAGTGTTTTAGTACTATATCTCTTGACACAATGATGAAAATAATCATGGCCTCGAAACCTTCAAGCTGCATACTGGACCCTATTCCAACTAAACTACTGAAAGAGCTGCTTCCTGTGCTTGGCCCTCCTATGTTGAACATAATAAACGGCTCTCTATCCACCGGATGTGTACCAAACTCACTAAAAGTGGCAGTAATAAAGCCTCTCTTGAAAAAGCCAAACCTTGACCCAGAAAATATAAAAAACTATCGGCCTATATCGAATCTTCCATTCCTCTCAAAATTTTTAGAAAAGGCTGTTGCGTAGCAACTCACTGCCTTCCTGAAGACAAACAATGTATACGAAATGCTTCAGTCTGGTTTTAGACCCCATCATAGCACTGAGACTGCACTTGTGAAGGTGGTAAATTACCTTTTAATGGCATCAGACCGAGGCTCTGCATCTGTCCTCGTGCTCCTAGACCTTAGTGCTACTTTTGATACCATCGATCACCACATTCTTTTGGAGAGATTGGAAACCCAAATTGGTCTACACGGACAAGTTCTGGCCTGGTTTAGATCTTATCTGTCGGAAAGATATCAGTTTGTCTCTGTGAATGGATTGTCCTCTGACAAATCAACTGTAAATTTTGGTGTTCCTCGAGGTTCCGTTTTAGGACCATTATTGTTTTCACTATATATTTTACCTCTTGGGGATGTCATTCGAAAACATTATGTTAACTTTCACTGCTATGCGGATGACACACAGCTGTACATTTTCAATGAAACATGGTGAAGCCCCAAAATTGCCCTCGCTAGAAGCATGTGTTTCAGACATAAGGAAGTGGATGGCTGCAAACTTTCTACTTTTAAACTCGGACAAAACAGAGATGCTTGTTCTAGGTCCCAAGAAACAAAGAGATCTTCTGTTGAATCTGACAATGAATCTTAATGGTTGTACAGTCGTCTCAAATAAAACAGTGAAGGACCTCAGCGTTACTCTGGACCATGATCTCTCTTTTGAAGAACATATCAAGACCATTTCAAGGACAGCTTTTTTTCCATCTACGTAACATTGCAAAAATCAGAAACTTTCTGTCCAAAATGATGCAGAAAAAATTAATCCATGCTTTTGTCACTTCTAGGTTAGACTACTGCAATGCTCTACTTTCTGGCTACCCGGATAAAGCACAAAATAAACTTCAGTTAGTGCTAAATACTTTGGGGTTTTGTTTGGGGTTTTAGGCTGGGTTTCTGTACAGCACTTTGAGATATCAGCGGATGTACGAAGGGCTATACAAATAAATTTGATTTGATTTGATGCTGTTACAATAACCACACTGTTGGATAAACAAATCATTTGTGAAACCATGATGTGATGTATGAAAGGATTGGATGTTGCATGCAATTTCAATGTGGTTTGAGTTGTTTTACGTATAAGCACATTTGATTGAGATGATCTCACTGCAATACTGTGCCCATGTTTCCTGATGTAGGTGTTTCAAAGAACTGTCAGTCAAGGTGAGCTACCTGCCCACTCAGTCTGTCTTTTTACACTTCCTGATTGGAGAAAAAGTATGTTTTCTCAAAGTCTGAGTATATTTATTATTAAAAAAAATGATGGGTGATGTTTTAGTCAGTCAAAAGGCAATTGTACATGGGAATCAGGATGACTGTGCGGGACCTTTAAAGCGCGAGGCTCAACGTCTCGGCTGTTTTGTTCCCGTGGCTACCACATTGTAAAGGCATGAAGCAAACCAGTGCAGATACTGTGTGTGACCGTGAAGTCGTGCATCTCGCTCATCGCAATATATGCAGTGCTGCTCGTGGCAACATACAGTACCAGTCAAAAGTTTGACAACACCCACTCAAGGGTTTTCCTTTGTTTTTACTATTTTCTACATTGTAGAATAATGAAGATATCAAAACTATGAAATAACACATATGTAATCATGTAGTAACCAAAAAAGTGTTAAACAAATCAAAATATATTCTTCAAAGTAGCCACCCTTTGTCTTGATGATAGCTTTGCACACTTTTGGCATTCTCTCAACCAAGCCAACTGACATTTACTCCTGAGGTGCTGACTTGTTGCACCCTCAACAACTACTGTGATTATTATTATTTGACCATGCTGGTCATTTATGAACATTTGAACATCTTGGCCATGTTCTGTTATAATCGCCACCCAGCACAGCCAGAAGAGGACTGGCCACCCCTCATAGCCTGGTTCCTCTCTAGGTTTCTTCCTAGGTTTTGGCCTTTCTAGGGAGTTTTTCCTAGCCACCGTGCTTCTACACCTGCATTGCTTGCTGTTTGGGGGTTTAGGCTGGGTTTCTGTTACAGCACTTTGATATATCAGCTGATGTAAAAAGGTCCTATATAAATAAATGTGATTTGATTTGATTTGAACCAGCTTCATGAGGTAGTCACCTGGAATGCATTTCAATTAACAGGTGCGCCTTGTTAAAAGTTAATTTGTGGAATTTCTTTCCTTCTTAATGCGTTTCAGAGAATCATTTGTGTTGTGACAAGGAAGAGGGTGGTATACAGAAGATAGCCCTATTTGGTAAAAGACCAAGTCAAGAACAGCTCTAATAAGCAAAGAGAAATGACAGTCCATTATTACTTTAAGACATGAAAGTCAGTCAATACGGAAAATGTAGTCGCAAAAACCATCAACCGCTATGATGAAACTGGCTCTCATGAGGAAGACCCAGAGTTAACTCTGCTGCAGAGGATAAGTTCAATAGAGTTACCAGCATCAGAAATTTCAGCTCAAATAAATGCTTCACAGAGTTCAAATAACAGACACATCTCAACATCAACTGTCAGAGGACCGGGGCTGTTTTTGGTTCGAGCTAGGCACCTTAGTTAAAGCTACATCATACAATGACATTCTGGACAATTCTGTGCTTCCAACTTTGTGGCAACAGTTTGGGGAAGGACCTTTCCTGTTTCAGCATGACAATGCCCCCATGCACAAAGCTAGGTCCATTCAGAAATGGTTTGTCAGGATCGGTTTGGAAGAACTTGACTGGCCTGCACAGAGCCCTGAACTCAACCCAATCAAACACCTTTGGGATGAATTGGAATGCCGACTGCGAGCCAGGCCTAATTGTCCAACAGCTCACAAATAGCTGAATGGAAGTCCCCGAAGCAATGTGCCAACATCTAGTGGAAATCCTTCCCAGAAGAGTGGAGGCTATTATAGCAGCAAAGGGGGACCAACTCTATATTAATGCCCATGATTTTGGAATGAGATGTTAGACGAGCAGGTGTCCACATACTTTTGGTCATGTAGTGTATTACTGTACCACACACACACACACACACACACACACACACACACGCACACACACACACACACACACACACACACACACACACACACACACACACACACAGGCATGCATGCATACACACATAAACACAACAATGATAATAATTATAATAAGACAGAAGACTGGAGAAGAGGCAGGGTGTGAAAGAACCATGGCCCAACAGCTCCAAGGAACATGTTTCTGTTTCTTCCTACTGGCAACATTTTAATTAGCATGCAGCACTAACAACTTTATTTGCATCAGCATATGTTTGTTTGTTTGGTGTGTGTGTGTGTGTGTGTGTGTGTGTGTGTGTGTGTGTGTGTGTGTGTGTGTGTGTGTGTGTGTGTGTGTGTGTGCGTGTGTGTCAAAGGGGTTCTGTGTTCTGAAGGAGAAGCTCTGAGAGATTCCGTAATGGAATCCCAACATCCTGGGGCATCGCTAGGCAACAGACTCAACAAGCTCTCACAGTCTCACAGCAGAATTAGACGTTCAGCCACGTTCTCCAAACGTCAAATTTCGAAGTTAAGGGGTTAGTCACTCATTACAAATGGTTAAGGTAAGGGTTAAGGTTTGGGATAGAGTTAAAACATTACATTCAGTCACTGATTACAAAAGGTTAAGGTACTAATCAAATCACATACACATATTTAGCAGATGTAATTGCGGGTGTAGCAAAATGCTTGTGTTCCTAGCTCCAACAGTGCAGTAGCATCTAACAGTGCAGTAGTATCTAAAAACGGTTCACAACAATACACACAAAGCTATAAGTAAAACATTGGAATTAAGAAATATATAAATATTAGATTGAGCAATGTCAGAGTGGCATTGACTAAAATACAGTAGAATATAATACAGTATGTACATATGAGATAAGTAAAGCAGTATGTAAACATTATTAAAGTGACTAATGTCCATTATTAAAGTGACAAGTGTTCCATTATTAAAGTGGTCAGTGATTCCAAGTCTATCTATATAGGGCAGCAGCCTGTAAGGTTCAGGCTTGCGTAACCGGGTGGAAGCTGGCTAGTGATGGCTATTTAACAGTCTGATGGCCTTAAGATTGAAAAACAGCTTCTGTCTCTCAGTCCCAGCTTTGATGCACCTGTACTGACCTCGCCCTCTGGATGATAGCGAGATGAACAGGCCGTGGCTCGGTGGTTGATGTCCTTGATTATATTTTTCGGCCTTCCTGTGACAACAGGTGCTGTAGGCGTCCTGGATGGCAGGTAGTTTGCCCCCGCTAATGCGTTGGCCAGACTGCACCACCCTCTGGAGAACACTGTGGTTGCGGGCGGTGCAGTTGCCGTACCAGGCGGTGATACTGCCTGACAGGATGCTCTCAATTGTGCATCTGTAGAAGTTTGTGAGGGTTTTAGGAGCCAAGCCACATTTTTTCAGCCTCTTGAGGATGAAGAGGTGCTGTTATGCCTTCTTCACCACACTGTCTGTGTGGGTTGACCATTTCAGATCGTCAGTGATGTGTACGATGAGGGACTTGAAGCTTTTCACCTTCACTGCGGTCCCATCGATGTGGATAGGGGCGTGCTCCCTCTGCAGTTTCCTGTAGTCAACAATCAGATACTTTATTTTGTTGACGTTGAGTGAGAGGTTATTTCCTGGCACCACTCTCCCAGGGGCCTCACCTCCTCCCTGTAGGCTGTCTCGTCATTGTTGGTAATCAGGCCCACTACTGTTGTGTCATCTGCAAACTTGATGATTGAGTTGGAGGCGTGTGTGGCCACGCAGTCATGGGTGAACAGGGAGTACAGGAGGGGGCTGAGCACGTACACTTGTGGGGCCCCTGTGTTGCGGATCAGCGAAGTGAAGGTGTTGTGTCCTACCTTCACCACTTGGGCGCAGCCCGTCAGGCAGTCCAGGACCCAGTTTCACAGGTCGGGGTTCAGACCCAGGTCCCCGAACATAATGATGAGCTTGGAGGGTACTATGGTGTTGAATGCTGAGCTATAGTTAATGAATAGCATTCTTACATAGGTATTCCTCTTGTCCAGATGGGATAGGGCAGTGTGCAGTGCGATGGCATCGTCTGTGGATCTATTGGGGTGGTAGAAAATTTAAGTGGGTCTAGGGCAGGGTGGGCAACTCCAGTCCTCGAGTGCCTGATTTGGTGTCACACTTTTTCTCTATCTCTAGCAAACACAGCTGATTAATCAAATTGCATTCTAAATTGAAGATCATGATTAGTTTATTATTGGAGTCAGGTGTGTTACCTGGAGCTGGGGCAAAACTGTGACACCAATCAGGCCCTTGAGGACTGGAATTGCCCATCCCTGACCTAGGGTATCAGGTAAGTTAGAGGTGATATAATCCTTAATTAGCCTCTCAAAGCACTTCATGATGACAGAAGTGAGTGCTACGGGGAGATAGTAATTTAGTTCAGTTACCTTTGCTTTCTTGGGTACAGGAACAATTATGGACATCTTGAAAGCAAGTGGTGACAGCAGATTAGGATAGGGAGAGATTGAATATGTCCGTAAACACTCCAGCCAGTTGGTCTGCGCATGCTCTGAGGACGCGGCTAGGGATGCTGTCTGAGCCAGCAGCCTTGTGAGGGTTAACATGCTTAATGAGTTTGAGCCAATCAGTTGTGTTGTGACAAGGTAGGGGTGGTATCCAGAAGATAGTCCTATTTGGTAAAAGACCAAGTCCATATTATGGCCAAGTCCATATGAAGAACAGCTCAAATAAGCAAAAGAAACGACAGTCCATCATTACAAGTACTATGATCAAACTGGCTCTCATGAGGACCGCCACAGGAAAGGAAGACCCAGAGTTACCTCTGCTGCAGAGGATAAGTTCATTAGAGTTACCAGCCTTAGAAATTGCAGCTCAAATAAATGCTTCACAGAGTTCAAGTAACGGACACATCTCAACATCAACTGTTCAGAGGAGACTGTGTGAACAAGCTTTCAAGGTCGAATTGCTGCAAAGGAACCACTACTAAAGAACACCAATAACAAGAAGAGACTTGCTTGGGCCAACAAACATGAGCAATGGACATTAGACTGGTGGAAATCTGTCTGTCCTTTGATCTGATGAGTTCAAATTTGACATTTTTGGTTCCAACTGAAAATCTTTATGAGATGCAAAGTAGATGAACGGATGATCTCTGCATGTGTGGTTCCCACCGTGAAGCATGGAGGAGGTGGTGTGATGGTGCTTTGCTGGTGACACTGTCAGTGATTTATTTAGAATTTAAGGCACACTTAACCAGCATGGCTACCACATCATTCTGAGGCAATACACCATTCCATCTGGTTTGCGCTCAGTGGGACTATCATTTGTTTTTCAACAGGACAATGATCCAAAACACACCTCCAGGCTGTGTAAATTTTATCAGCATATCGGCATATCGATTGCGCAACCAGGGGTGGAAAGACCCTGGATCATTGTTACTCTAACTTCCGTGACGCATATAAGGCCCTGCCCCGCCCCCTTTCGGAAAAGCTGACCACGACTCCATTTTGTTGATCCCTGCCTACAGACAGAAACTAAAACAAGAAGCTCCCACGCTGAGGTCTGTCCAACGCTGGTCCGACCAAGCTGACTCCACACTCCAAGACTGCTTCCATCACGTGGACTGGGAGATGTTTCGTATTGCGTCAGACAACAACATTGACGAATACGCTGATACGGTGTGCGAGTTCATTAGAACGTGCGTTGAAGATGTCGTTCCCATAGCAACGATTAAAACATTCCCTAACCAGAAACCGTGGATTGATGGCAGCATTCGTGTGAAACTGAAGGCACGAACCACTGCTTTTAATCAGGGCAAGGTGTCTGGTAACATGGCTGAATACAAACAGTGCAGCTATTCCCTCCGCAAGGCTATCAAACAAGCTAAGCGCCAGTACAGAGACAAAGTAGAATCTCAATTCAACGGCTCAGACACAAGAGGTATGTGGCAGGGTCTACAGTCAATCACGGACTACAGGAAGAAACCCAGCCCAGTCACGGACCAGGATGTCTTGCTCCCAGGCAGACTAAATAACTTTTTTGCCCGCTTTGAGGACAATACAGTGCCACTGACACGGCCTGCAACGGAAACATGCGGTCTCTCCTTCACTGCAGCCGAAGTGAGTAAGACATTTAAACGTGTTAACCCTCGCAAGGCTGCAGGCCCAGACGGCATCCCCAGCCGCGCCCTCAGAGCATGCGCAGACCAGCTGGCCGGTGCGTTTACGGACATATTCAATCAATCCCTATACCAGTCTGCTGTTCCCACATGCTTCAAGAGGGCCACCATTGTTCCTGTTCCCAAGAAAGCTAAGGTAACTGAGCTAAACGACTACCGCCCCGTAGCACTCACATCCGTCATCATGAAGTGCTTTGAGAGACTAGTCAAGGACCATATCACCTCCACCCTACCTGACACCCTTGACCCACTCCAATTTGCTTACCGCCCAAATAGGTCCACAGACGATGCAATCTCAACCACACTGCACACTGCCCTAACCCATCTGGACAAGAGGAATACCTATGTGAGAATGCTGTTCATCGACTACAGCTCGGCATTCAACACCATAGTACCCTCCAAGCTCGTCATCAAGCTCGAGACCCTGGGTCTCGACCCCGCCCTGTGCAACTGGGTACTGGACTTCCTGACGGGCCGCCCCCAGGTGGTGAGGGTAGGCAACAACATCTCCTCCCCGCTGACCCTCAACACTGGGGCCCCACAAGGGTGCGTTCTGAGCCCTCTCCTGTACTCCCTGTTCACCCACGACTGCGTGGCCATGCACGCCTCCAACTCAATCATCAAGTTTGCGGACGACACAACAGTGGTAGGCTTGATTACCAACAACGACGAGACGGCCTACAGGGAGGAGGTGAGGGCCCTCGGAGTGTGGTGTCAGGAAAATAACCTCACACTCAACGTCAACAAAACTAAGGAGATGATTGTGGACTTCAGGAAACAGCAGAGGGAACACCCCCATCCACATCGATGGAACAGTAGTGGAGAGGGTAGCAAGTTTTATGTTCCTCGGCATACACATCACAGACAAACTGAATTGGTCCACTCACACAGACAGCATCGTGAGGAAGGCGCAGCAGCGCCTCTTCAACCTCAGGAGGCTGAAGAAATTCGGCTTGTCACCAAAAGCACTCACAAACTTCTACAGATGCACAATCGAGAGCATCCTGGCGGGCTGTATCACCGCCTGGTATGGCAACTGCACCGCCCTCAACCTTAAGGCTCTCCAGAGGGTAGTGAGGTCTGCACAACGCATCACCGGGGGCAAACTACCTGCCCTCCAGGACACCTACACCACCCGATGCTACAGGAAGGCCATAAAGATCATCAAGGACATCAACCACCCGAGCCACTGCCTGTTCACCCCGCTGCCATCCAGAAGGCGAGGTCAGTACAGGTGCATCAAAGCTGGGACCGAGAGACTGAAAAACAGCTTCTATCTCAAGGCCATCAGACTGTTAAACAGCCACCACTAACATTGAGTGGCTACTGCCAACACACTGTCAATGACACTGACTCTACTCCAGCCACTTTAATCATGGGAATCGATGGGAAATGATGTAAATATATCACTAGCCACTTAAACAATGCTACCTTATATAATGTTACTTACCCTACATTGTTCATCTCATATGCATACGTTGATACTGTACTCTATATCATCGACTGCATCCTTATGTAATACATGTATCACTAGCCACTTTAACTATGCCACTTGGTTTACATACTTATCTCATATGTATATACTGTACTCGATATCATCTACTGTATCTTGCCTATGCTGCTCTGTACCATCACTCATTCATATATCCTTATGTACATATTCTTTATCCCCTTACACTGTGTATGACAGTAGTTTTTTGGAATTGTTAGTTAGATTACTTGCTCGTTATTACTGCATTGTCGGAACTAGAAGCACAAGCATTTCGCTACACTCGCATTAACATCTGCTAACCATGTGTATGTGACAAATAAAATTTGATTTGATTTGATTTGATTTGATTTGATTTGTAAGGGCTATTTGACCAAGGAGAGTGATGGAGTGTTGTATCAGATGACCTGGCCTCCACAATCATCTGACCTCAACCCAATTGAGATGGTTTGGGATGAGTTGGACCACAGAGTGAAGGAAAAGCAGCCAACAAGGGCTCAGCATATGTGGGAACTCCTTCAAGACTGTTGGAAAAGCATTCCTTGCCGTCCCTGGAAGGGGTGCGTCACCTGAGTGGGTTGATTCACTGATGTGGTCATCCTGTCTGGGATGGCGCCCCCCTTGGGTTGTGCCATGGCGGAGTTCTTTGTGGGCTATACTCAGCCTTGTCTCAGGATGGTAAGTTGGTGGTTGAAGATATCCCTCTAGTGGTGTGGGGGCTGTGCTTTGGCAAAGTGGGTGGGGGTTATATCCTTCCTGTTTGGCCCTGTCTGGGGTGTCCTCGGATGGGGCCACAGTGTCTCCTGACCCCTCCTGTCTCAGCCTCCAGTATTTATGCTGCAGTAGTTAATGTGTCGGGGGCTAGGGTCAGTTTGTTATATCTGGAGTACCTCTCCTGTCCTATTCGGTGTCCTGTGTGAATCTAAGTGTGCGTTCTCTAATTCTCTCGTTCTCTCTCTCTCTCTCTCGGGAGGACCTGAGCCCTAGGACCATGCCCCAGGACTACCTGACATGATGACTCCTTGCTGTCCCCAGTCCACCTGGCCGTGCTGCTGCTCCAGTTTCAACTGTTCTGCCTTATTATTATACGACCATGCTGGTCATTTATGAACATTTGAACATCTTGGCCATGTTCTGTTATAATCTCCACCCGGCACAGCCAGAAGAGGACTGGCCACCCCACATAGCCTGGTTCCTCTCTAGGTTTCTTCCTAGGTTTTGGCCTTTCTAGGGAGTTTTTCCTAGCCACCGTGCTTCTACACCTGCATTGCTTGCTGTTTGGGGTTTTAGGCTGGGTTTCTGTACAGCACTTTGAGATATCAGCTGATGTACGAAGGGCTATATAAATACATTTGATTTGATTTGATTCCTCATGAAGCAAGTTGAGAGAATGCCAAGAGTGTGCAAAGCTGTCATCAAGGCAAATGGTGGCTACTTTGAAGAATCTCAAATCTCAAATATATTTTGATTTGTTTAACACTTTTTTGGTTACTACATGATTCCATATGTCTTATTTCATAGTTAGCAGACAAGATTTGCTTAGAATTCAGTGGCATTATTTTATAGTATGAAGAATACAAGTGAACCAAGCTGAATAAAATATACTGTAGACACCTTAGGAAAGCCACAGAAAAAGGAATCTGGTTGATATCCCTTTCAATGGTCAATAGGGATGCATAGGAACACAGAGCTTTCAAAATAAGAGTCACTTCCTGATTGGATTTTTCTCAGGCTTTCGCCTGCAATATCAGTTCTGTTATACTCACAGACAATATTTTTACAGTTTTGGAAACTTTAGAGTGTTTTCTATCCTAAGCTGTCAATTATATGCATATTCTAGCATCTGGTCCTGAGAAATAGGCCGTTTACTTTGGGAACGTTATTTCCAAAAATAAAAGTAGTGCCCCCTAGCTTC
>NW_024606732.1:0-11262 GCF_018296145.1 Oncorhynchus tshawytscha | reverse complement strand
TGGGGTCTGTCCCGTGGTGGAACCCTCCTAAGGAGAAGCCACTGAGACATGTGATGAGGCCAAGGAAGATCACTCTGCAGGGATGGGATAGGACACATCACAACACTGCTGCTCATTCATATTCAAACACACCTCAGAGTACGGACACAAACATGGACGTGATGGACCCCTCCGCCACACACACACACAATGAACTACCTGTACATATCAGAATCATACATTCGACAGCCACCTCTTCCCCCACATGTATTGATCCCCCACCTCAAACATGTTGAGTCAATTCCAGATGCTGGAATGGTGCTTGAATGCAGGTGCAGTAGGGCCAAGTATGTAATGATGTGATACCATGTGTACCCCATATCCCCATATCCTGTGTTTGTGTTGATGTTTTTTAAAGTCACACTGAGATTAAACATTTATTTTACCACAGTGCCCATGTAAAAGTGGAAGTCATATTAAACAACTACCATAGAGAACCTTCTCTCCATAGGAATTGCATACCATATTTTTTCCATACATCAAAATAATACTTTATTGTCAATTAGCAATTATTTACTTAGATAAGGCCTCAACAAGGCTCCAGTTAATGGTTGAAAATAACTAATTTCACTGCCAATGAGTTACACTGAGTGTATAAAACATTAAGAACACCTGCTCTTTCCATGACATATGCTGACCAGGTGAATCCAGGTTAAAGCTATAATCCCTTATGGATCTCACTAGTTAAATCCACTTAAATCAGTGTAGATAAAGAGGAGGAGACAGGTTTAAAGACAATTGAGACATGGATTGTGTGTGTGTACCATTCAGAGGGTGAATAGGCAAGAAAAAATATTTACGTGCCTTTCAACGGGGCATGGTAGTAGGTGCCAGGGGTACCAGTTTGTGTCAAGAACTGCAACGCTGCTGGGTTTTATAAGCTCAATAGATTCCCGCGTGTATCAAGAATGGTCCACCACTCAAAAGACATACAGCCAACTTGACACAACTGTGGGAAGCATTGGAGTCAACATGGGCCAGCATCCCTGTGAATGTGTTGTACACTCAGTACATTAATAGCATTGGTACTGTGTTCTTGCCATAACCTGTAAAGCTGGAGCAGCCTGCGAGGCAGGGAGAGGTGTAGGTGATGCCGTTGTCTGAACACACAGGGTCCCACTCCCCAGCCAAGCAGGAGCAGTCTCTGTTACATTCTGACAACAGGCTGCCATCGTACACCAGGGGACATGGGGGACAGAGAAAATGGCTGGTAATAATGATGTTTAAATAATTGTTGCTGAACTATCATTGACATAGGCACAGTGACAAAACAGCCAGGAATCCTGGCTCAGTAACAACCATACTGAATATTCCCACAAGAGGGAGCCCCGGCACAAGCCCACGTGTGTTTTGGTCTAACTCTCCCTCATATTCCACTGATCAAAACTTTTGTTTTAATCAACCCAACCAACCAACCAATCAGATGTCATATTTACCCGTTGTAGGACAGGGTCAGACCAGCCACCTGAACGTTGTCACACTTAGTGCCAGACTACAGAGGGAGGAGGAGGTAGGCCATGAAGGAGATGACGAAAGACATCTGGGCTCCAGACACAACGCCAAGCTTATACCTCTTCATCAGTAGACCTCCCAGGAATATCCCCACCGCACCCACAGGCAGGTTCAACTCACCTGGAAAAGATTTATTTCCACTCATGTTCAGCAAACCTACAGGGGATGGGAGAGAACGAAACAAGTGTATTTAATTGCATTCAACATCAGTACTGACAGGATGGAACATTTCAGTTGGAACATGTCCAGGTTTCTATGGATTCGTTGAGACAGGCAGCCCAATTCAGTCATTTTTTTGAGTAATTGGTATTTTGACCTATCAGATATGCTCTGAAAAAGAGCTGATACGAAAATATTGAATGTGATTGTTCAAAAGACCAATTAGTGGAAAAAATATCATAATTGGGCTGCATGTCTAATCGCATCCCTTGTCTCTCTGTCTCAGTCCTTGCATCGATTACAGAGGGCTGAAAAGGATTACGATCAAGAATCGTTACCCCCTACCCGATGTCCACCGCCTTGGAGTTGGCCCTAGGAGCCCAATTCTTCACCAAACTGGACCTCTGCAACGCTTAAATTCTGGAGAGAATCAGGGAGATGAGAGGAAATGTCCTTTAACACCCCTAGTGGTCACTGAGTATTTAGTCATGACCTTTGGAATATCGAACTCACCGGCAGTCTTTCAGGCATTGATCAATGACACTCTTAGGGATATGTTGAACCGGTTCGTCTTTGTTCACCTCGATGACATCCTGATCTTCTCCAAAAACACCTCTGGAACACATACAGCCCTGTCCCACCTCACGCAAGCAGGTTTTTGCAGGAATCCCGAGACTGACAGGGCATTCATAGAGCTCAAGGGACGTTTCACCTCCGGACCCATCCTCCTTCATCCTGATCCTACTCGTCCCTTTGTGGTAGAGGTGGACGCCTCGGACACCGGAGCTGGTGCAGTACTTTCACAGTGGAAAGGGGAGGACAAGGAACTGCACCCATGCTTCTTTCTCTCTAAACGGTTCTCGCCAGCGGAATGCAACTACAATATAGGTAACCTGGAGCTCTTGGCAGACCTGTTAAGGATAGGGCTGATTGCTGCCCCCTTTGGGGAGTTTGGGTGCCCATGGTAAACAGAAAAAAAATCTGTCAAAAATTGCTAATATATGCAAATAAAAATTATTATTCAATAGAAAACACTCTAAAGCTTCTAAAACCGTTTAAATTATGTCTCTAGGTAAAGCAGAACTCTCAGGGCACTCATTCTCCCAAAGTCTCTCTTGTCATCATCAAAGTTGGCCCAACTTTGACGTCATCGCCCCACCCTTCCCAAGCACTTACAGTCCTGGGAACAGTCTCTATCTCTTCAGCGCGGTGTCAGCTTTCAATGGGGCTTCTCATTGCGAGAATCGGGCGCTCACGAGGGGTTTGGCGGGCCGAAACCTTGCGGTCACGTGAGAAAACAGCCTACTCTCACGCGCGCTCTGTCTTTGTTCCAAGATTGATTGAACGACTCGTGTGTTTCTCTTCCTCCTGAAAATTGCTATGAAGCTAGATAACATGCTAATGCTGTGTTCTGAACATAGTTTTACAAGTTTAGTCGACATATAATATGTAATTTCGACGTTTTGGTGCGCACCCACTTGACTTTTGGCTGCATTTCAACCGAAATGTGTCGTGTTTGATCACCGAAAGACACAGACTTCCAGACTAAAGCTGTTTTTGGTAAGTATAAACCCTTCCAGGTCTACTGATGGAAGAACAGCAAAGGTAAGGGAAGATTTATGTGTTTATTATGGGTTTCTGTGGACTCCGAAGTAGAGGAGTAAAAATGCTAATTCCTGAGCGCCGACTCATATTATAGCCTAGTGAACGAAATCTGTAGCGTTAAAAATAAAAGTAACACAGCGATTGCATTTAGAAGAAGTGTATCTTTCTATACATATGTAGAACATGCATATTTAGTCTAAGTTTATGTTGTGTATTCCATGTTAGCTGACGGCATATGGCGGAGCTATCGTCATTTCTCCGGACATTTGAGTAGCATTTTTTTTAACATGCCGTCATTGTAAACAGATTTATGGATATATATAGCATATTATTGAAAAAAAAAAATGTACTGTGTAACATGTTATATTACTGTCATCTGATGAAGACTTCAAAAGGTTAGTGCAATTATTTTTCTTTTAATCCTGCGTTTGGTGATTGCATATTTTGTGGAATTTGGCTATGGAAATTAGCTTGGTCTTCGGTGTGTCTTCGGTGGTGGTTTGACATAAATATGTGCTATGTTTTCGCCGTAAAACATTTTAGAAATCTGACTTGCTGGCTAGATAAACAAGTTGTTTATCTTTCATTTGAGCTACTGGACTTGTTAATGTGTGGAGGTTAAATATTTTTAAGAATATTTTTTGCGTTCCATGCGCCACATTCCTGCTGACGGTGGGAGGGCTGGTCACTGGTTGGAACCACTGCTTCAACTTCTGGTCTCTTCTCTGCACCTGGGTCCAACCTTACCATGTCACAGTTATAGCATCTCTTAATCCCTTCTCTTAACACGTATGGCCCCAAAACATAATCAAGCAGCTGACCAATTACGCAAGACTTTAGTTCAAAGTTAACTGAGATTAATCAACAACTGGATACATTTCTTTATTTCTAAAGTGAAACTATCCTCCGCATTGGAGTATCTCTACAAGTACAAGTTAAACCAGTATTTCAGTTGTTTTACTGTCCCATGAAGAAGTGTGGCAGGCCTGTGAGGAAGGATCCTACAGCCATGAGGAAACAGCCCACAGCAATGAACCTGGGCCGGTGCAGCTTCGCCCCAAAATGGCTGACCACAGCCAGGAACAGCAGGTTACCTGCAAGAAACCACAACACTACAGTAGCCAGGAATCTCAAATTATAAACGCTGGGTTTTTTTAGACTATAAATGGCATATCAGTTTGGATACTAGGCTACAACTGGGACAACATTTCGTTTTGCAGGGGGTGTATATGTAAGGGGCTTAATACAGTTGTATTCCAGCCACCAGTACTCTGGTGAAGCCCATTTGAAATAAAGAAATATAGTTGAAGTGAATTGGGAAGAGTAAGAATGAAAAACTAAAGAAAGACTGTAAACGGCTGTTACCTGTGATAACATGATTTAAAGTGAAGTAAACCGTACTTTTCGCGTTGTAGTTTATATGATAAAGCTCATAAATGGAAAACACGGGTAACTCATTCATATATCATGTACATATTCTTTATCCCCTTACACTGTGTATGTACATAAATGTTAGGCATAAACACAAGTGACACAGAAAATACAAATAAAATTTGATTTGATTTGATTTGACAAATATTGACATTTAGGAAATCAAAATGCATCTAAATATAGTTTGTTCTGTCTATGAAAAACATTTTTTTTAATTGTTAAAAAAAATATATATATGTATAAAATATACTTGTCTGTACAGTAAGTAAATGTTGGAAATCCAAAAAGCACAAAAATATGTTTTTGTAAAGTTTAAAATAAAATATATGTGTATAATACACTGCTCAAAAAAATAAAGGGAACACTTAAACAACACAATGTAACTCCAAGTCAATCACACTTCTGTGAAATCAAACTGTCCACTTAGGAAGCAACACTGATTGACAATAAATTTCACATGCTGTTGTGCAAATGGAATAGACAACAGGTGGAAATTATAGGCATTTAGCAAGACACCCCCAATAAAGGAGTGGTTCTGCAGGTGGGGATCACAGACCACTTCTCAGTTCCTATGCTTCGTGGCTGATGTTTTGGTCACTTTTGAATGCTGGCGGTGCTTTCACTCTAGTGGTAGCATGAGACGGAGTCTACAACCCACACAAGTGGCTCAGGTAGTGCAGCTCATCCAGGATGGCACATCAATGCGAGATGTGGCAAGAAGGTTTGCTGTGTCTGTCAGCGTAGTGTCCAGAGCATGGAGGCGCTACCAGGAGACAGGCCAGTACATCAGGAGACGTGGAGGGTAGGAGGGCAACAACCCAGCAGCAGGACCGCTACCTCCGCCTTTTTGCAAGGAGGAGCAGGAGGAGCACTGCCAGAGCCCTGCAAAATGCCACAAATGTGCATGCGTCTGCTCAAACGGTCAGAAACAGACTCCATGAGGGGGGTATGACGTCCACAGCTTACAGCCCAACACCGTGCAGTATGTTTGGCATTTGCCAGAGAACACCAAGATTGGCAAATTCGCCACTGGCGCCCTGTGCTCTTCACAGATGAAAGCAGGTTCACACTGAGCACATGTGACAGACGTGACAGTCTGGAGACGCCATGGAGAACGTTCTGCTGCCTGCAACATCCTCCAGCATGACCGGTTTGGCGGTGGGTCAGTCATGATGTGGGGTGGCATTTCTTTGGGGGGCCGCACAGCCTTCCATGTGCTCGCCAGAGGTAGCCTGACTGCCATTAGGTACCGAGATGAGATCCTCAGACCCCTTGTGAGACCATATGCTGGTGTGGTTGGCCCTGGGTTCCTCCTAATGCAAGACAATGCTAGACCTCATGTGGCTGGAGTGTGTCAGCAGTTCCTGCAAGAGGAAGGCATTGATGCTATGGACTGGCCCACCCGTTCCCCAGACCTGAATCCAATTGAGCACATCTGGGACATCATGTCTCGCTCCATCCACCACAGACTGTCCAGGAGTTGGCGGATGCTTTAGTCCAGGTCTGGGAGGAGATCCCTCAGGAGACCATCCGCCATCTCATCAGGAGCATGCCCAGGCGTTGTAGAGAGGTCATACAGGCACGTGGAGGCCACACACACTACTGAGCCTCATTTTGACTTGTTTTAAGGACATTACATCAAAGTTGGATCAGCCTGTAGTGTGGTTTTCCACTTTAATTTTGAGTGTGACTCCAAATCCAGACCTCCATGGGTTGATAAATTTGATTTCCATTGATCATTTTTGTGTGATTTTGTTGTCAGCACATTCAACTATGAAAAGAAAAAAGTATTTAATAAGAATATTTCATTCATTCAGATCTAGGATGTGTTATTTTAGTGTTCCCTTTATTTTTTTGAGCAGTGTATATACTTTTCTGTAACGTAAAGCAATGCAGAAGCAATAAGCATTGTAAATGATGATATAACACATCAAATGAATGTGAACATGAGGACACAAAGGAGAGATTCAGTCTTTTTTTGGATTAAATCGGTCCATATATAGCCTAGATATCGATCTATGAAGACTGTGTGGAAAACGGAAAAAAATAGCGTTTCATAACGTAACGTCATTTTTTAAAAGTTAAAAAGTCGACGATAAACTTTCACAAAACACTTCGAAATACCTTTCTAATGCAACTTTAGGTATTACTACACGTCAATAAGCTATAAAAATCATCAGTGGGCGATGTAAATTCGATAGCCTGCCGTGTGGAAAAATGTCCGGAGAAAAAGACAGACAATGCCTCGGGTCGGTGGTCGGAGAGAATCGGTTCCCTTTGGTCGGATCTACCAAGAATCAATTCAGATTCAAATGAGGAGACTCTATAGATCCTGTGGAAGCTGTAGGTACTGCAAGCTCGGCCCCATATATTACGGTTCACCTTTAACAATTCATGGGAGTGGCGCATGGATATTTTTTTTTTCCATCTCCAGTGATCAGATTTTCCTGCGCTTTTCGATGAAACGACGTTCTGTTATAGTCACAGCCGTGATTTAAACAGTTTTAGAAACGTCTGAGTGTTTTCTATCCACACATACTAATCATATGCATATACTATATTCCTGGAATGAGTAGCAGGGCGCTGAAATGTTGCGCGATTTTTAACAAAAAGCTGCGAAAATTCGCATCATCCCAAAGAGGTTTTAATACAATTTTAATGCTGAAGTTTTTTAATGCTGAAAAAATCTATGTATTGCAAATCCAATCTGGGCAAATGGCCTGTTGGACAAAAATAAAAATTAGATAACATCCTTGCTACTTCAGTCATTTGCTATGTTGAAGTAAAATCTAATTTAATGATGAATGGATACAATTTGGAAGGATTTTCCAAAGTCATACCTCAGGAGGGTAGAGTGTCAAGGGGGTACAACCATTGGTGCCATGAGGTCAAATTGTGAAGGAGGGAGCAAGCCAGAGAGCTGTCTAGGAAGCAGTCCAGGCCCAAGGCTTTGAGGCTTTGAGTTGGTCTCATCATTGTAATGCATTGTAGGGTATCTGCTGCCCCATAGACCTGCTGGTAGTGGGAAATGTGTTAGCAGGAGACCACCAGGGACATCTATGATCGGTTGACACGGTCTTGGTTAAACCACATGTATTCTAAAGCAATATTCACTTGCTTTCATAGAGTAAGGATTCACTCCTTTGGGGACTCTGCCAGTGTTCTCCTGATATCCATATGTCCCCATTCGTGGAGGTGGTTGTACACACTTGTTCTGTAAAACACATCAACACATTTTCCAAATTGTTAGTAATATTATCACAGTTGAAATACAATGGTTGTTCACTGTTTTTAATTTCATTGAATTTAAGTGTGTACCTCAGCCTTGGGCTCAGTTTTGTTAACCCATCTGTGCAGAGTTGGATCCCAGACAATCTGAGGAAGAAGATATTAGCAATGTGAAGCAAGCCACAATTTTTACAAATTTTAATCCACTCAATTGTCTCTACATAGAATATAGTGTTAATAACCAGTTCCTTACAGATCTGTCTTTGTCCTCAGGTAGATGAACCTCCTCCTTATCAACTCTTCCACTCCCAAAGACCCATCTGAGCCAGCCTCCACTGTTATTGTGAACAGCAGGGGTCTCGGGCTCAGCCACCGGCCGGCTGCCAGTCTGGCACTGAGGGTTGGCCTCGGAGTGTTCCGGCTTGGTAATGGACATCATAGCAGGATGCTCAACATATCTAAGTCGGACATCTGTAATAAGTGGAAGAAGTCAGGCCACTCTGGTCATGTCACCACACAGAACAATTACTAGCTGACAGGTAGGAACGTCTTGCTCTGATACTCTGTTACAACCCAATCTTAACCTACACGCAGTCACGGGGATTACTGGGAGCCCACACTCTCCTCCCTGAGACTGGGTTGGGTCGGGGACCCAGTGTTGTTCTCGGTCTTGCAGACCAATCTCAGGCACCTCAAGGTTGCAAGTCCCTTCATAACAAACCTCTTCACTTCGCTTGCACTCCTCCATGAAGTGACAAAAAAGAGGATATGGAGCTCTGGATCGACGAGACAAAATTGTCTGTTTGATGTCCCATTCAAGCCACAGAAGGACTTCATGAAGTTACCCCGGGGAACCTCTGAGGTTCTGACCCAACGAGACAAGTTGCTGGTCCCGTTGGAAAGACAATAACATTGTCACAGTTGTCACGAAATGGCTCAAAGTTCGTAACAAAAGGGAGACAACGTGGAGACAAGGAATAACAAAATATATTTATTAAATAAAGCAAACTAAATACAATTCAAATCAAATCAAATCAAATTTATTTATATAGCCCTTCGTACATCAGCTGATATCTCAAAGTGCTGTACAGAAACCCAGCCTAAAACCCCAAACAGCAAGCAATGCAGGTGTAGAAGCACGGTGGCTAGGAAAAACTCCCTAGAAAGGCCAAAACCTAGGAAGAAACCTAGAGAGGAACCAGGCTATGTGGGGTGGCCTGTCCTCTTCTGGCTGTGCCGGGTGGAGATTATAACAGAACATAGCCAAGATGTTCAAATGTTCATAAATGACCAGCATGGTCGAATAATAATAAGGCAGAACAGTTGAAACTGGAGCAGCAGCATGGCCAGGTGGACTGGGGACAGCAAGGAGTCATCATGTCAGGTAGTCCTGGGGCATGGTCCTAGGGCTCAGGTCCTCCGAGAGAGAGAAAGAAAGAGAGAAGGAGAGAATTAGAGAATGCACACTTAGATTCACACAGGACACCGAATGGGACAGGAGCCCCCACACATAAACTACTGCAGCATAATGGAGGCTGAGACAGGAGAGGGGTCAGGAGACTACTGTGGCCCCATCCCGAGGACACCCCGGACAGGGCCAAACAGAAAGGATATAACCCCACCCACTTTGCCCAAAGCTTGGCCCACACCTACTAAAGGGATATCTTCAACCATAACTTACATCCTAAGACAAGGCTGAGTATAGCCCACAAGATCTCACTTGGCACAGCCCAACTGGGGGCGCCAGCCCAGACAGGATGACCACAACAGTGAATCAACCCCTCAGGTGGCACCCCCTTCCAGGAATGACATGAGAGTGCTGAGTAAGCCAGTGACTCAGCCCCTGTAGTAGGGTTAGAGGCAGAGAATCCCAGTGGAAAGGGGAACCGGCCAGGCAGAGACAGCAGAGGGGCGGTTCGTTGCTCCAGAAACCTTTCCGTTCACCTTCCCCACTCTGACCAGACTACACTCAATCATATGACCCACTGAAGAGATGAGTCTTCGGTAAAGACTTAAAGGTTGAGACCGAGTTTGCGTCTCTGACATGGTTTAGGCAGACCGTTCCATAAAAATGGAGCTCTATAGGAGAAAGCCCTGCCTCCAGCTGTTTGTAGAAATTCTAGGGACAATTAGGAGAGGCCTGCGTCTTGTGACCATAGCGTACGTGTGGTATGTACAGCAGGTTTAAATCAGAGATGGTAGGAGCAAGCCCATGTAATGCTTTTGTAGGTTAGCTGTAAAACAGCAGAAATCAGCCCTTGCTTTGACAGGAGAGCCAGTGTAGAAAGGCTAGCACTGGAGTAATATGATTAAAAAATGTGGTTCTAGTCAGGTTCTAGCAGCCGTATTTGCTTAACTGAAGTTTATTTAGTGCTTTATCCGGGTAGCCGGAAAGTAGACATGCAGTAGTCTAACCTAGAAGTGACAAAAGCATGGATACATTTTCTGCATCATTTTTTGGACGAAAGTTTCTGATTTTTTGCAATATTACGTAGATGGAAAAAAGCTGTCCTTGAAATGGTCTTGATATGTTCTTCAAAGAGAGATCAGGGTCAGGTAACGCCAGGTCCTTCACAGTTTTTATTTGAGGCGACTGTACAACCATTAAGATTAATTGTCAGATTCAACAGAAGATCTCTTTTTTTTTTTGGACCTAGAACAAGCATCTCCTATTTTTGTCCGGCTTTAAAAGTAAAAGTTTTGCAGCATCCACTTCCTTATGTCTGAAACACATGCTTCTAGCGAGGGCAATTTTGGGGCTTCACCATGTTTCATTGATGTACAGCTGTGTGTCATCCGCATAGCAGTGAAAAGTTAACATGTATGTTTCGAATAACATCCCCAAGAGGTAAAATATATAGTGAAAACAATAGTGGTCCTAAAACGGAACCTTGAGGAACACCAGAAATTTACAGTTGATTTGTCAGAGGACAAAACCATTCACAGAAACAAACTGATATCTTTCCGACAGATAAGATCTAAACCAGGCCAGAACTTGTCCGTGTAGACCAATTTGGGTTCAATCTCTCCAAAATAATGTGGTGATCAATGGTATCAAAAGCAGCACTAAGGTCTAGAGTACGAGGACAGATGCAGAGCCTCGATCCGATGCCATTAAAATGTCATTTACCAACTTCACAAGTGCCGTCTCAGTGCTATGATGGGGTCTAAAACCAGCCTGAAGCATTTCATTATACATTGTTTGTCTTCAGGAAGGCAGTGAGTTGCTGCGCAACAGCCTTCTCTAACATTTTTGAGAGGAATGGAAGATTCGATATAGGCTGATAG
>NW_024606731.1:0-11245 GCF_018296145.1 Oncorhynchus tshawytscha | reverse complement strand
CTCTCTACTCACCTCTCTCTCTCTCTCACACGTCTACTACACCTCTCTCCTCTCTACACCTCTCTCTCTGTCTATTACACCTCTCTCTCTACCTCCACCTCTCTCTCTACACCTCTCTCTGTCTACTCCCCACCTTCTCTCTATTCACCTCTTCTTCTGTCTACGACTACACCTCTGTCTCTCACTACCTCTCTCTGTCTACTACCCCCACCTCTCTGTCTACTACACCTCTCTCTCTCTACACCTCTACCCCTCACCTGTCTCTCTACTCCACACCTCTCTCTCTCTACTACGCCTCTCTCTCTCTACACCCTCTACTTCCTCTCTAATTTCGCCTCTTCTACTCGCTCTCTCTAATTCATCTCGTCTCTCTGCTCCACCTCTCTCTCTACGCCTCTCTCTCGCTCTACTCCCACCTCTCTCTCTACGCCTCTCTCTCTCTCTACTACACCTCTCTCTGTCTACCACCTCTCTCCTCTCTACCTTCCGCCACGTCTACCACTACCTCCACTCCTCTCTCTACCACCCTCTACCACTTTCTCTACTCACCTCTCTCTTTACACCTCTCTCTGCTCCCACTTCTTCTCTACCTCCCATCTTCACCCCCACCTCTTCCTCTCGCACCTCTCTACACTCTACTTTCCCACCTCTCTCTCTACCCCCCACCTCTCTACTGCACCTCTACTCTCTTACACCTCTCTCTCTCTACCACTCTCTACACCTCTCTCTACTACACCTCTCTTTTCCCTGCTACTCACCTTCTACACCTCTCTCTGCTCCACCTCTCTACTCCCACTCTCTTCCTCTCTACACCCTCTCTCTCTACACCTCTCTGCTCCCACCTCTACTTTCTACTCACCTCTCTCTGTCTACACACCTCTCTCTCTCTACACCTCTCTACACCTCTCTCTGTCTCTACCCCCCACCTCTCTCTGCTCCTCCCATCCTCTCCCACCTCTCTCTCTCATCTCTCCTCACCTCTCTCTCTCTACTCCCCCACCTCTCTCTCCACTCTCTCTACTCACCTCTCTCTCTACACACCTCTCTCTCTACACCTCTCCTCTCTCTACCCCCACCTCTCCTCCACCTCGCTCCTCTCTACACCTCTCTCTTTTCTACTCACCTCTCCCTCTTCTCCTACCCCCCACCTCTCTCTCTCTACCCCCACCTCTCTCTGCTCTACCTCACCCCCACCTCTCTCTCTCTACCCCCCCACCTCTCTCTCTACTCTCTCTCTCTCTCTCTACACCTCTCTCTCTACTCGCCTCTCTCTGCCTACACCCCCTCCCACCCCTCCTCTCTCTCTACACCTCTCTCTCTACACCCCTCTCTCTTTCCCTCCCTCTACCTCTACTCCACACTCTCTCTCTCTCTATTACACCTCTCTCTGTCTATTACACCTCTCTCTGTCATTACTACCTCTCTCTCTGCCTATTACCCCCCCCACCTCTCTACTGTCTATTACCCCCCCCACCTCTCTCTGTCTATTACCCCCACCTCTCTCTGTCTCTACACCTCTCTCTGTCTACTCACCTCTCTCTACTCTTCCTCACCTCTCTCTGTCTACTACCCCCCCCACCTCTCTCTGTCTATCACCCTCTCTCTGTCTCTTACCCCCCACCTCTCTCTGCCTATCACCTCTCTCTGTCTACTCACCTCTCTCTGTCTATTTTCACCCCCTCATCCTCTCTCTCGTCTCTCTACCCCCACCTCTCTCTCTCTCTACCATCCCCCACCTCTCTCTGTCTACTACCCCCCACCTCTCTCTGTCTATTACTCCTCACTCCCTCTCTCTGTCTCATCTACTCATCCCTCTCTCTCGTCTCTCACCCCCCACCTCTCTCTGTCTACTACCCCCGCCTCTCTCTCCGTCTATCCTACGCCTCTCTCTGCTCTACTCCCTCCTCTCTACCTCTCTCTCTCTCTCTACCCTCCCACCTCTCTCTCGTCTCTACTCTACTCTACCTCTCTCTCTGCTCCCACTCTGCCACCTCTCTCTCTCTACTCTACTCACCTCTCTCTGCTCTCATCACTCTCTCACCTCTCTCTGTCTACCTCCTCACCTCTCTCTCTCTCTCACCTCTCTCCTACCTCTCTCTGTCTCTCTACCCCCCCCACCTCTCTCTCTACTACCCCCACCTCTCTCTCTCCTACACCTCTCTCTGTCTATCACACACCTCTCTGTCTACTACACACCTCTCTCTGTCTACTACCCCCACCTCTCTCTGTCTACTACACTCTCTCTCTACCCCCACCTCTCTTTCTAGCCCTCTCCACCCCTCTCTGCCTCTTACACCTCTCTCTGTCTACTACTACCTCTCTCTGTCTCATTACCCCCCACCTCTCTCTGTCTACTACCCCCCACCTCTCTCTGTCTATTACTCACCTCTCTCTCGTCTACTACACCTCTCTCTCTCTACTACACCTCTCTCTGTCTCTCTACCCCCCCACCTCTCTCTGTCTACTCTACTCTCTCTCTCTACCCCCCCACCTCTCTCCGTCTACCCCCACCTCTCTCTCTCTACTCACCTCTCTCTGTCTACTACCCTCCCCCACCTCTCTCTTTCTCTTTACTCACCTCTCTCTCTACTACCCCCCCCACCTCTCTACGCTCTATCTACACCTCTCTCTCGTCTATTACCCCCCCACCTCTCTCTGTCTATTACCCCCCCCACCTCTCTCTGTCTATTACCCCCACCTCTCTCTGTCTATTACACACTCTCTCTCTCTACTCATCCTCTCTCTGTCTATTACCCCCCACCTCCCTCTGTCTATCTACCCCCCACCTCTCTCTGTCTACTCCCACCTCTCTCTCTATCCTCTCTCTCTCTCTTTACCCCCACCTCTCTCTCTCTACCCCCCCTCTCTCATCCCACTTCCCCCACCCTCTCTCTGTCTACTACACCTCTCTCTCTACTCCCCACACCTCTCTCTGTCTCTCTACACCTCTCTCTCTCTCACCTCGCCTCTCACACCTCTCTCCTCTCTACCCCCCCACCTCTCTCTGCCTCCTACACCCCTCTTTCTCTCTCTCTACCCCCCCACCTCTCTCTGCTCTACCTCCTCCTCACCCCCACCCTCTCTTCTATTCACCTCTCTCTCTCTACTCTACCCCCACCTCTCTCTCTCTCTCTACTCTCTCTACTCTACCTCTCACCTCTCTCTCGTCCTACACCTCTCTCTCTCTACCCCCCACCTCTCTCTCTCTACCCTCTACACCTCTCTCTACCCCCCACCTCTCTCTGCTCTACCCCCCACCTCTCTCTTTCCCTACCCCCACCTCTCTCGTCTACTGCACCTCTCTCTCTCTTTACACCTCTCTCTGTCTATTACCCCCCACCTCTCTCTGTCTATTACCCCCCCACCTCTCTCCTGTCTATTACACCTCTCTCTGTCTATTACCCCCACCTCTCTCTGTCTATTACCCCCCCACCTCTCTCTGTCTATTACCCCCCACCTCTCTCTGTCTATTACACCTCTCTCTGTCTATTACTCACCTCTCTCTGTGTCTATTACACCTCTCTCTGTCTATTACCCCCCACCTCTCTCTGTCTATTACACCTCTCTCTCTGTCTACTACACCTCTCTCTGTCTATTACGCTCTCTCTGTCTATTACCCCCACCCTCTCTCTGTCTATTACACCTCTCTCTGTCTATTTCACCTCTCTCTCTACCCACTCTCTCTCTCTATCTACACCTCTCTCTGTCTATTACCCCCCACCTCTCTCTGTCTATTACACCTCTCTCTGTCTATTACACCTCTCTCTCTCTACACCTCTCTGTCTATTACACCTCTCTGTCTATTACCCCCACCTCTCTCATCCTATTACACCTCTCTCTATCCCATCTATCTCACCTCTCTGTCTATTACAGCCTCTCTCTGTCTATTACGCCTCTCTCTGTCTATTACACCTCTCTCTGTCTATTACCCCCCACCTCTCTCTGTCTATTACACCTCTCTCCGTCTATTACCCCCCACCTCTCTCTCGTCTATTACCCCCCACCTCTCTCTGTCTATACCCCCACCTCTCTCTGTCTATACACCTCTCTCTCTGTCTACTACACCTCTCTCTCTCTCTCTACCCACCTCTCTCTGTCTACTGCACCTCTCTCTGTCCTCTACACCACTCTTCTGTCTCTCTACCCCCACCTCTCTCTGTCTATTACACCTCTCTCTGTCTATTGCACCTCTCTCTGTCTATTGCACCTCTCTCTGTCTCTACCTCACCTCTCTGTCTATTACACCTCTCTCTGTCTATTACCCCCCACCTCTCTCTGTCTATTACACCTCTCTCTGTCTATTACACCTCTCTCCTGTCTATTACACCTCTCTCTGTCTCTACCACACCTCTCTCTGTCTATTACCCCCACCTCTCTCTGTCTATTACACCTCTCTCTCTATTACACCTCTCTCCGTCTACTACTCACCTCTCTCTGTCTGTACACCTCTCTCTATCTATCTACCCCCACCTCTCTCTGTCTATTACACCTCTCTCTCTCTCTACGCCTCTCTCTGTCTATTACGCCTCTCTCTCTGTCTGTACGCCTCTCTCTGTCTATTACACCTCTCTCTGTCTACTCTACTCACCTCTCTCTGTCTGTTACCCCCCCCACCTCTCTCTGTCTACTACCCCCCACCTCTCTCTGTCTACTACCCCCCACCTCTCTCTCTCTACACACCTCTCTCTCTCTACCCCCCCCACCTCTCTCTCTCTACCACCTCTCTCTCCTCCTACTACACCTCTCTCTCTCTACCCCCCCACCTCTCTCTCTACTACTCTCTCTCCCATCTCTCTACCCCCCCCACCTCTCTCTCTCTATTACCCCCCACCTCTCTCTCTCTATCACCTCTCTCTCTCTATTACACCTCTCTCTCTCTCTCTATTACCCCCCACCTCTCTCTGTCCTCTCTCTACCCCCCCACCTCTCTCTCTCCTACCCCCCACCTCTCTCTGTCTCTACCCCCCCACCTCTCTCTCTCTACCCCCCACCTCTCTCTCTCACACCTCCTCTCTCTCTACCCCCCACCTCTCTCTCTACTCCCCACCTCTCTCTCTACCCCCCACCTCTCTCTCTCTACCCCCCCACTCTCTCTCTCTCTACCCCCCACCTCTCTCGTCTCTACACCCCCACCTCTCTCTCTCTACTCACCTCTCTCTCTATCACCTCTCTCTCTCTACCCCCCCACCTCTCTCTCTCTACACACCTCTCTCTCTCTACCCCCCACCTCTCTCTCTCTATTACCCCCACCCTCTCTACCTCTCTCTCTCTACCCCCACCTCTCTCTCTCTACCCCCCACCTCTCTCTCTCTACTACCCCCCCCACCTCTCTCTGTCTACACCTCCCTCTCTCTCTACACTCTCTCTCTACTACCCCCACCTCTCTCTCGTCCTCTCTACCCCCCACCTCTCTCTGTCTACTACCCCCCACCTCTCTCTCTCTACCCCCACCTCTCTCTCTCTACTCTCTCTCTCTCTCTCTCTACCCCCACCTCTCTCTCTCTACTCTACCCCCACCTCTCTCTGTCTCTCCCACCTCACCTCTCTCTCTCTACCCCCACCCTCTCTCTCTCTCTCACTCACCTCTCTCTCTCTCTACACCTCTCTCTCTCTATCACCTCCTCTCTCTCTACCTCTCTCTACTCTCTCTCTCCCTCTCACCTCTCTCTCTCTCTCTACCCCCCCCACCTCTCTCTCTCTACTCCTCTCTCTCTATCACACCTCTCTCCTCTGCTACTCTCTACTCTCTCTCTCTACTCCTCCTCTCTCTCTCTCCCCCTCCCCCTCTCTCTCTCTACCACTCCCACCTCTCTCTCTCTACCCCCACCTCTCTCTCCCTCTCACCCCCCCCACCTCTCTCTCTCTACCCCCCACCTCTCTCTCTCTACCCCCCACATCTCTCTCTCCCTACCTACCCCCACCTCTCTCTCTCTACACCTGCCTCTCTCTCTCTACACCTCTCTCTCTCTACTCTACCTCTCTCTCTCTACCCCTGACCTCTCTCTCTCTACACCTCTCTCTCTCTACCCCCCACTCTCTCTCTACTCACTCTCTCTCTCTCACCTCTCTCTCTCTACACCTCTCTCTCTCTACACCTCTCTCTCTACTCCCCCACCCCTCTCTCTTCCTCTCTACACCTCTCTCTCTCTCTACTCCCCCCACCTCTCTCTCTCTATCACCTCTCTCTCTCTACTCCCCACCTCTCTCTTCCTACTACCCCCCACCTCTCTCTTTCTCTCACCTCCTCCTACCTCTCTCTCTCTACTCACCTCTCTCTCTCTACTCCCCCCACCCCTCTCTCTACTCTCTCCTCTCTCTCTACTCCCCACCTCTCTCTCTCTCTACTCCCCACCTCTCTCTCTCTTCTCTCTAATTTCCACCCCTCTCTTCCCTCTCTCTACCCCCACCTCTCTCTACCCCCCCACCTCTCTCTACTCCCCACCTCTATCTCTACTCCCCCACCTCTCTCTATCCCCCACCCTCTCTCTACCCCACCTCTCTAATTTCCACCTCTCTCTCTACCCCCACCTTCTCTCTACCCCACTTTCTCTACCCCACCTCTCTCTACTCCCCACCTCTCTCTCTACCCCCCCACCTCTCTCTCTACCCCCACCTCTCTCTACCCCCCACCTCTCTCTACCCCCACCTCTCTCTCTTACTCCCCACCTCTCTCTCTCTACCCCCCACCCCTCTCTCTACCCCCACCTCTCTCTCTCTCTACCCCCTACCTCTCTCTCTCTACCCCCACCCCTCTCTCTACTCCCCCACCCTCTCTCTACCCCACCTCTACCCCACCTCTACCCCACCCCTCTCTTCCTCTCTCTACCCCACCTCTCTCTCTACCCCACCTCTACCCCCCACTCTCTCTCTCTACCCCACCCTCTCTCCTTCCTCTACCCCCACCTTCTCTTCTACCCCACCTCTCTCTCTCTCTACCCCCCCACCTCTCTCTCTTCTACCCCACCCCTCTCTCTTCCCTCTCTCTACCCCCACCTCTCTCTAATCTACCCCTTACCTCTCTCTACCCCCACCTCTCTCTACCCCCCACCCTCTCTCTACTCCCCCACTCTCCTCTTCTACCCCCACCCTCTCCTCCTTTAAATCACTTTGACTAATACATCCTTCCTGTTAACAGTTCCATCCATTAGCATCACAGCTGCAGACCACCACAAACTGCCACACTGTCATAGAAGAAGCCTGCATGTCGGGAGAAGTTTTCATTGGCTGAAGGGATGGAGAATTACAAAAAAAAATAGAAAAACGAATGAAAGAGGCTGAATCCCGAATTCTCCCACTTCCACTTCCCCTCACCCCTTTTCACACGTGTCCCAAATGCTGAGGGAGTGAACATTTTCGAGGGTGTAATTAGAACCACAGAACACCAAGGTAAAATCACGACCAAACCCGTAGCACTCTTGTCTTGTAGCCATGAAGTGCTTTGAAAAAGACTGGTCATAGCTCACATCAACACCATTTCCCAGAAACCCCAGACCCACTCCAATTTTCATACCGCCACAACAGATCCACAGATGGCGCAATCTCTATTGCACTCCACACTACCCTTTCCGACCTGGAAAACGAACACCTATGTGAGAATGCTGTTCGTTGACTACAGCTCAGCGTTCAACACCATATTACCCTCAAAGCTCAGGACCCTGGGACTAAACACCTCCCTCAGCAACTGAATCCTGACTCTGACGGGCCGCCCCTCAAGTGGTAAGGGTAGGTAGGCAACAACACATCTGTCACGCTGATCCCTACACGTGGGCCACTCAGGGATGCGTACTTAGTCCTCCTGTACTCCCTGTTCACCCATGACCGCATGGCACGACTCCAACAACATCATTAAGTTTGCTGACAACACAACAGTGGTAGGCCTGATCACCAACAATGATGAGACAGCCAATAGGGAGAGACCTGGCAGTTCCAGGACAGCAACCTCTCCTCAATGTGAGCAAGACAAAGGAGCTGACTGTGGACTACAGGAAAAGGAGGGCCGAGCCACACCCTCATTCTCATCGACATACACATTACCTCAAGACCTCGACTAACCTGCACCCCCGCACGTTGACTCTGTACCGGTACCCCCTGTATATAGCCTCCACATTGACTCTGTACCGCTACCCCTGTATATAGTCTCCACATTGACTCTGTACCGGTACCCCCTGTATATAGCCTCCACATTGACTCTGTACCGCTACCCCTGTATATAGTCTCCACATTGACTCTGTACCGGTACCCCCTGTATATAGCCTCCACATTGACTCTGTACCGGTACCCCTGTATATAGCCTCCACATTGACTCTGTACCGGTACCCCTGTATATAGCCTCCACATTGACTCTGTACCGGTCTCCTGTATATAGCCTCCACATTGACTCTGTACTGGTACCCCTGTATATAGCCTCCACATTGACCCAGTACCCCTGTATATAGCCTCCACATTGACTCTGTACCGGTACCCCTGTATATAGCCTCCACATTGACCCAGTACCCCCTGTATATAGCCTCCACATTGACTCAGTACCGGTACCCCTGTATATAGCCTCGTTATTTTTTACTTCAGTTTATTTAGTAAATCTTTTCGTAACTCTTATTGTTCTTTAAACTGCATTGTTGGCTAAGGGCTTGTAAGTAAGCATTTCAAGGTAAGATCTACACCTGTCGTAGTCAGCATTTCAAGGTTCATAAAAATAATTGCGGAATTATAAGACACGTGCATTTGTTTACGTCTGATTTTGTGACTTGGGATTTGTTGATTTGAGTTTCATGTTTGTTTTATTATCTAAAGGTGGAACATGAAAGTGCATCATTAAAGTCAGAAGTCTTGAAGTTGAAGGTGTATTAATCACCTCTCCACTCTCTGAAGTCTGAGTTTAGTCAGCAACATGACAGCTGAGGGCCCTCTGAGTTTAGTCAGCAACATGACAGCTGAGGGCCCTCTGAGTTTAGTCAGCAACATGACAGCTGAGGGCCCTCTGAGTTTAGTCAGCAACATGACAGCTGAGGGCCCTCTGAGTTTAGTCAGCAACATGACAGCTGAGGGCCCTCTGAGTTTAGTCAGCAACATGACAGCTGAGGGCCCTCTGAGTTCATTCAGCAACATGACAGCTGAGGGCCCTCTGAGTTTAGTCAGCAACATGACAGCTGAGGGCCCTCTGAGTTTAGTCAGCAACATGACAGCTGAGGGCCCTCTGAGTTTAGTCAGCAACATGACAGCTGAGGGCCCTCTGAGTTTAGTCAGCAACATGACAGCTGAGGGCCCTCTGAGTTTAGTCAGCAACATGACAGCTGAGGGCCCTCTGTGTTTAGTCAGCAACATGGCAGCTGAGGGCCCTCTGAGTTTAGTCAGCAACATGACAGCTGAGGGCCCTCTGAGTTTAGTCAGCAACATGACAGCTGAGGGCCCTCTGTGTTTAGTCAGCAACATGACAGCTGAGGGCCCTCTGAGTTTAGTCAGCAACATGACAGCTGAGGGCCCTCTGAGTTTAGTCAGCAACATGACAGCTGAGGGCCCTCTGTGTTTAGTCAGCAACATGACAGCTGAGGGCCCTCTGAGTTTAGTCAGCAACATGACAGCTGAGGGCCCTCTGTGTTTAGTCAGCAACATGACAGCTGAGGGCCCTCTGAGTTTAGTCAGCAACATGACAGCTGAGGGCCCTCTGAGTTTAGTCAGCAACATGACAGCTGAGGGCCCTCTGAGTTTAGTCAGCAACATGACAGCTGAGGGCCCTCTGAGTTTAGTCAGCAACATGACAGCTGAGGGCCCTCTGAGTTTAGTCAGCAACATGACAGCTGAGGGCCCTCTGAGTTTAGTCAGCAACATGACAGCTGAGGGCCCTCTGAGTTTAGTCAGCAACATGACAGCTGAGGGCCCTCTGAGTTTAGTCAGCAACATGACAGCTGAGGGCCCTCTGAGTTTAGTCAGCAACACGTAACAATGAAAGGCGCCCAATAGACTAAATATGTTAAGATACAGAACCAGTGAGTTCATATCAGTCAGACTCTCTGTGCTCTGAGTCGGAGGGGACCAGCTTGAGGTGAGGCTATACCTTCCAGAACTGTTGAAAAATACATATCTCCTATTTATAACACTGCTGTCACGATTGTCGTAAGGAGTGGACCAAAATGCAGCGTGGTATGTGTTCATGATGATGAATATTTATTATTACATATTTTTACCTTTATTTAACTAGGCAAGTCAGTCAAGAACAAATTCTTATTTTCAATGACAGCCTAGGAACAGTTCAGGGGCAGAATGAAAGATTTGTACCTTGTCAGCTTGGGGTTTGAACTTGCAACCTTCGGTTACTAGCCCAACACTCTAACCACTAGCTACCATGCCGCCCCATGAGAATTGTGCTGACACAAGCAGCTAGACACAGACAATCACCTGGCCAAACAAACAGAGTGAAACCTAGGTTGGTTTGCGAGTGTGATTCTCAATCAGAGACAACTAATGACACCTGCTCTGATTGAGAACCATACCAGGTCGGAACATAGAAATCCCAAAATCATAGAAAAACAAACATAGACTGCACACCCCAACTCACTTTTCTGGACTATACTAAATAAATACAAAACAAAGGAAATCAAAGGTCAGAACGTGACAACTGCACTAATCCATCAAGCATTGTGCCACCGTACCTGTGAGACCTGTGTTTGGGCGCTCTGTCTCCTCTCCTGTTCCCCTTTAACTCTGCTCTGCTGTCCAGACCTAGGGGTTCTGCCCACACCCAGACCCACCTGCTGGTCTCCGTTACCTGTTCTCCAGGACCTAGGGGTTTCTGCCCAACACCCAGACCCACCTGATGTCCTCCATTACCTGTTCTCCAGGACCTAGGGGTTCTGCCCAACACCCAGACCCACCTGATGTCCTCCATTACCTGTTCTCCAGGACCTAGGGGGTTCTGCCCAACACCCAGACCCACCTGATGTCCTCCATTTCCTGTTTTCCAGGACCTAGGGGGTTCTGCCCAACACCCAGACCCACCTGATGTCCTCTGTTACCTGTTCTCCAGGACCTTGGGGGTTCTGCCCAACACCCAGACCCACCTGATGTCCTCCATTTCCTGTTTTCCAGGACCTAGGGGGTTCTGCCCAACACCCAGACCCACCTGATGTCCTCTGTTACCTGTTCTCCAGGACCTAGGGGTTCTGCCCAATACCCAGACCTGGATCCACCTGATGTCATCCATTACCAACCACCCTCCAACTTTTCATTACGTCATCTACAGCTACTGTTA
>NW_024606730.1:5000-11242 GCF_018296145.1 Oncorhynchus tshawytscha | reverse complement strand
CTACAATATACATCCCACTATATACAGTATACTACAATATACATACAGTACTAATATATACTGTATACATATATATATACAGTATATATACTGTAGCATTCCAGAGGGACATCAGAGACTGTAACGTTCTGCTTCACGGAAACATGGCTCACTGGAACGACGCTATCCGAGGTGGTGCAGCCAACGGGTTTCTCCACGCATCGCGCCAACAGAGACAAACATCTTTCTGGTAAGAAGAGGGGCGGGGGCGTATGCCTTATGACTAACGTGACATGGTGTGATGAAAGAAACATACAGGAACTCAAATCCTTCTGTTCACCTGATTTAGAATTCCTCACAATCAAATGTAGACCGCATTATCTACCAAGAGAATTCTCTTCGATTATAATCACAGCTGTATATATCTCCCCCAAGCAGACACATCGATGGCTCTGAACGAACTTTATTTAACTCTCTGCAAACTGGAAACGATTTATCCGGAGGCTGCATTCATTGTAGCTGGGGATTTTAACAAGGCTAATCTGAAACAAGACTCCCTAAATTTTATCAGCATATCGATTGCGCAACCAGGGGTGGAAAGACCTTGGATCATTATTACTCTAACTTCCGCGACGCATATAAGGCCCTGCCCCGCCCCCTTCGGAAAAGCTGACCACGACTCCATTTTGTTGATCCCTGCCTACAGACAGAAACTAAAACAAGAAGCTCCCACGCTGAGGTCTGTCCAACGCTGGTCCGACCAAGCTGACTCCACACTCCAAGACTGCTTCCATCACGTGACTGGGGAGATGTTTCAGATTGCGTCAGACAACAACATTGACGAATACGCTGATTCGGTGTGCGAGTTCATTAGAACGTGCGTTGAAGATGTCGCTCCCATAGCAACGATTAAAACATTCCCTAACCAGAAACCGTGGATTGATGGCAGCATTCGTGTGAAACTGAAAGCGCGAACCACTGCTTTTAATCAGGGCAAGGTAACATGACTGAATACAAAACAGTGCAGCTATTCCCTCCGCAAGGCTATTAAACAAGCTAAGCGGGCAGTACAGAGACAAAGTAGAATCTCAATTCAACGGCTCAGACACAAGAGGCATGTGGCTGGGTCTACAGTCAATCACGGACTACAGGAAGAAATCCAGCCCAGTCACGGACCAGGATGTCTTGCTCCCAGGCAGACTAAATAACTTTTTTGCCCGCTTTGAGGACAATACAGTGCCACTGACACGGCCTGCAATGAAAACATGCGGTCTCTCCTTCACTGCAGCCAAGGTGAGTAAGACATTTAAACGTGTTAACCTCGCAAGGCTGCAGGCCCAGACGGCATCCCAGCCGCGCCTCAGAGCATGCGCAGACCAGCTGGCCGGTGTGTTTACGGACATATTCAATCAATCCCTATACCAGTCTGCTGTTCCCACATGCTTCAGGAGGGCCACCATTGCTCCTGTTCCCAAGAAAGCTAAGGTAACTGAGCTAAACGACTACCGCCCCGTAGCACTCACATCCGTCATCATGAAGTGCTTTGAGAGACTAGTCAAGGACCATATCACCTCCACCCTACCTGACACCCTAGACCCACTCCAATTTGCTTACCGCCCAAATAGGTCCACAGACGATGCAATCTCAACCACACTGCACACTGCCCTAACCCATCTGGACAAGAGGAATACCTATGTGAGAATGCTGTTCATCGACTACAGCTCGGCATTCAACACCATAGTACCCTCCAAGCTCGTCATCAAGCTCGAGACCCTGGGTCTCGACCCCGCCCTGTGCAACTGGGTACTGACTTCCTGACGGGCCGCCCCAGGTGGTGAGGGTAGGCAACAACATCTCCTCCCCGCTGATCCTCAACACTGGGGCCCCACAAGGGTGCGTTCTGAGCCCTCTCCTGTACTCCCTGTTCACCCACGACTGCGTGGCCACGCACGCCTCCAACTCAATCATCAAGTTTGCGGACGACACAACAGTGGTAGGCTTGATTACCAACAACGACGAGACGGCCTACAGGGAGGAGGTGAGGGCCCTCGGAGGTGGTGTCAGGAAAATAACCTCACACTCAACGTCAACAAAACTAAGGAGATGATTGTGGACTTCAGGAAACAGCAGAGGGAACACCCCCTATCCACATCGATGGAACAGTAGTGGAGAGGGTAGCAAGTTTTAAGTTCCTCGGCATACACATCACAGACAAACTGAATTGGTCCACTCACACAGACAGCATCGTGAAGAAGGCGCAGCAGCGCCTCTTCAACCTCAGGAGGCTGAAGAAATTTGGCTTGTCACCAAAAGCACTCACAAACTTCTACAGATGCACAATCGAGAGCATCCTGGCGGGCTGTATCACCGCCTGGTACGGCAACTGCTCCGCCCTCAACCGTAAGGCTCTCCAGAGGGTAGTGAGGTCTGCACAACGCATCACCGGGGGCAAACTACCTGCCCTCCAGGACACCTACACCACCCGATGTTACAGGAAGGCCATAAAGATCATCAAGGACATCAACCACCCGAGCCACTGCCTGTTCACCCCGCTATCATCCAGAAGGCGAGGTCAGTACAGGTGCATCAAAGCTGGGACCGAGAGACTGAAAACAGCTTCTATCTCAAGGCCATCAGACTGTTAAACAGCCACCACTAACATTGAGTGGCTGCTGCCAACACACTGACACTGACACTGACTCAACTCCAGCCACTTTAATAATGGGAATTGATGGGAAATGATGTAAATATATCACTAGCCACTTTAATCAATGCTACCCTATATAATGTTACTTACCCTACATTATTCATCTCATATGCATACGTATATACTGTACTCTATATCATCTACTGCATCCTTATGTAATACATGTATCACTAGCCACTTTAACTATGCCACTTTGTTTACATACTCATCTCATATGTATATACTGTACTCGATACCATCTACTGTATCTTGCCTATGCTGCTCTGTACCATCACTCATTCATATATCCTTATGTACATATTATTTATCCCCTTACACTGTGTATAAGACAGTAGTTTTGGAATTGTTAGTTAGATTACTTGTTGGTTATTACTGCATTGTCGGAACTAGAAGCACAAGCATTTCGCTACACTCGCATTAACATCTGCTAACCATGTGTATGTGACAAATAAAATTTGATTTGATTTTATTTACTACAATATACATCCCACTATATACAGTATACTACAATATACATCCCACTACGGAATTATCCGTAGAGTTCCGAGACAGGATTGTGTCGAGGCACAGATCTGGTGAAAGGTACCAAAATATTTCTGCAGCATTGAAATCCCCAAGAACACAGTGGCCTCCATCATTCTGAAATGGAAGATGTTTGGAACTACCCGAATGCACTGTATATACTTCTTGAAATCTCAAATGACTTGTAGAGATACTGTCTGAAGGCTCTTTCTCACTAGTAAAGCCCAGTGATAAATGATTAAATGACTTGTAGAGATACTGTCTGAAGGCTCTTTCCCACTAGTAAAGCCCAGTGATAAATGACTTGTAGAGATCCTGTCTGAAGGCTCTTTCCCACTAGTAAAGCCCAGTGTTAAATGACATGTAGAGATCCTGTCTGAAGGCTCTTTCCCACTAGTAAAGCACAGTGATAAATGATTAAATGACTTATAAAGATACTGTCTGAAGGCTCTTTCCCACTAGTAAAGCCCAGTGTTAAATGACTTGTAGAGATACTGTCTGAAGGCTCTTTCCCACTAGTAAAGCCCAGTGTTAAATGACTTGTAGAGATACTGTCTGAAGGCTCTTTCCCACTAGTAAAGCCCAGTGATAAATGATTAAATGACTTGTAGAGATACTGTCTGAAGGCTCTTTCCCACTAGTAAAGCCCAGTGTTAAATGACTTGTAGAGATTCTGTCTGAAGGCTCTTTCCCACTAGTAAAGCCCTGTGATAAATGATTAAATGACTTGTAGAGATACTGTCTGTGTTGCGGTTTTCTTCCGTCGAAAGAGAGTCGGACCAAAATGCAGCGTGGTTAATACGATACATGTTTAATGATGGAAAAACACGACAATACAAAAACAACAAACGGAACGTGAAAACCTATACAGCCTATCTGGTGACAACTAACACAAAGACAGGAACAATCACCCACGAAACACTCAAAGAATATGGCTGCCTAAATATGGTTCCCAATCAGAGACAACGAGAATCACCTGCCTCTGATTGAGAACCACCTCAGGCAACCATAGACTTTGCTAGAACACCCCACTAAGCCACAATCCCAAAACCTACGAAAAACCCCCATACACAAACACACCACAAAATAAACCCATGTCACACCCTGGCCTGACCAAATAAATAAAGAAAACACAAAATACTAAGACCAGGGCGTGACAGTCTGAAGGCTCTTTCCACTAGTAAAGCCCAGTGATAAATGACTTGTAGAGATACTGTCTGAAGGCTCTTTCTCACTAGTAAAGCCCAGTGATAAATGATTAAATGACTTGTAGAGATACTGTCTGAAGGCTCTTTCCCACTAGTAAAGCCCAGTGATAAATGACTTGTAGAGATCCTGTCTGAAGGCTCTTTCCCACTAGTAAAGCCCAGTGTTAAATGACTTGTAGAGATACTGTCTGAAGGCTCTATCCCACTAGTAAAGCCCAGTGATAAATGACTTGTAGAGATACTGTCTGAAGGCTCTTTCCCACTAGTAAAGCCCAGTGATAAATGATTAAATGACTTGTAGAGATACTGTCTGAAGGCTCTTTCCCACTAGTAAAGCCCAGTGTTAAATGACATGTAGAGATACTGTCTGAAGGCTCTTTCTCACTAGTAAAGCCCAGTGATAAATGATTTGTAGAGATACTGTCTGAAGGCTCTATCCCACTAGTAAAGCCCAGTGTTAAATGACATGTAGAGATACTGTCTGAAGGCTCTTTCCCACTAGTAAAGCCCAGTGTTAAATGACATGTAGAGATACTGTCTGAAGGCTCTTTCCCACTAGTAAAGCCCAGTGATAAATGATTTGTAGAGATACTGTCTGAAGGCTCTATCCCACTAGTAAAGCCCAGTGATAAATGACTTGTAGAGATACTGTCTGAAGGCTCTATCCCACTAGTAAAGCCCAGTGTTAAATGACTTGTAGAGATACTGTCTGAAGGCTCTTTCTCACTAGTAAAGCCCAGTGATAAATGATTAAATGACTTGTAGAGATACTGTCTGTGGCTCTTTCCCACGAGTAAAGCCCAGTGATAAATGATTAAATGACTTGTAGAGATACTGTCTGAAGGCTCTTTCCCACGAGTAAAGCCCAGTGATAAATGATTAAATGACTTGTAGAGATACTGTCTGAAGGCTCTTCCCACTAGTAAAGCCCAGTGATAAATGACTTGTAGAGATACTGTCTGAAGGCTCTATCCCACTAGTAAAGCCCAGTGTTAAATGACTTGTAGAGATACTGTCTGAAGGCTCTTTCCCACTAGTAAAAGCCCAGTGATAAATGACTTGTAGAGATACTGTCTGAAGGCTCTTTCCCACGAGTAAAGCCCAGTGATAAATGATTAAATGACTTGTAGAGATACTGTCTGAAGGCTCTTTCCCACTAGTAAAGCCCAGTGATAAATGACTTGTAGAGATACTGTCTGAAGGCTCTATCCACTAGTAAAGCCCAGTGATAAATGACTTGTAGAGATACTGTCTGAAGGCTCTTTCCCACTAGTAAAGCCCAGTGTTAAATGACTTGTAGAGATACTGTCTGTTGGCTCTTTCCCACGAGTAAAGCCCAGTGATAAAATGATTAAATGACTTGTAGAGATACTGTCTGAAGGCTCTTTCCCACTAGTAAAGCCCGGTGATAAATGACTTGTAGAGATACTGTCTGAAGGCTCTATCCCACTAGTAAAGCCCAGTGTTAAATGACTTGTAGAGATACTGTCTGAAGGCTCTTTCCCACTAGTAAAGCCCAGTGTTAAATGACTTGTAGAGATACTGTCTGAAGGTTCTTTCCCACTAGTAAAGCCCTGATAAATGATTAAATGACTTGTAGAGATACTGTCTGAAGGTTCTTTCCCACTAGTAAAGCCCAGTGATAAATGATTAAATGACTTGTAGAGATACTGTCTGAAGGCTCTTTCCCACGAGTAAAGCCCAGTGATAAATGATTAAATGACTTGTAGAGATACTGTCTGAAGGCTCTTTCTCACTAGTAAAGCCCAGTGTTAAATGACTTGTAGAGATACTGTCTGAAGGCTCTATCCCACTAGTAAAGCCCA
>NW_024606729.1:0-11239 GCF_018296145.1 Oncorhynchus tshawytscha | reverse complement strand
TGGCAGTAGATGGTAGAACAGGGTAATATAATGACAATAGATGGTAGACCAAGGTAATATAATGACAGTAAATGGTAGACCAGGGTAATATAATCACAGTAGATGGTAGACCAGAGTAATATAATGACAGTATATGGTAGACCAGGGTAATATCATGACAGTAGATGGTAGACCAGGTCAATATAATGACAGTAGATGGTATACCAGGGTAATATAATGACAGTAGAGGGTAGACCAGGGTAATCTAGTGACAGTAGATGGTAAACCAGGGTAATATAATGGCAGTAGAGTTTAGACCAGGGTAATATACTGACAGTAGATTGTATTCCAGGGTAATATAATGACAGTAGATGGTAGACCAGGGTAATATAATGACAGTAGATGGTAGAGCAGGGTAATATAATGACAGTAGATGGTAGACAAGGGTAATATATTGACAGTAGACCAGGGTAATATAATGACAGTAGAGGGTAGACCAGGTTAATATAATGACAGTAGATGGTATACAAATGACAGTAGATGGTAGACCAGGGTAATATCATGACAGTAGATGGTAGACCAGGTTAATATAATGACAGTAGATGGTATACCAGGGTAATATAATGACAGTAGAGGGTAGACCAGTGTAATCTAGTGACAGTAGATGGTAGACCAGGGTAATATAATGACAGTAGATGGTAGACCAGGGTAATATCATGACAGTAGATGGTAGACCAGGTCAATATAATGACAGTAGATGGTATACCAGGGTAATATAATGACAGTAGAGGGTAGACCAGGGTAATCTAGTGACAGTAGATGGTAGACCAGGGTAATATAATGGCAGTAGAGTTTAGACCAGGGTAATATAGTGACAGTAGATTGTAGACCAGGGTAATATAATGACAGTAGATGGTAGACCAGGGTAATATAATGACAGTAGATGGTAGAGCAGGGTAATATAATGACAGTAGATGGTAGACCAGGGTAATATAATGACAGTAGACCAGGGTAATATAATGACAGTAGAGGGTAGACCAGGTTAATATAATGACAGTAGATGGTAGACCAGGGTAATATCATGACAGTAGATGGTAGACCAGGTTAATATAATGACAGCAGAGGGTAGACCAGGGTAATATTATGACAGTAGATGGTAGACCAGGGTAATATAATGACAGTAGAGGGTAGACCAGGGTAATATAATGACAGTAGATGGTAGACCAGGGTAATATAATGACAGTAGAAGGTAGACCAGGGTAATATAATGACAGTAGATGGTAGACCAGGGTAATATAACGACAGTAGATGGTAGACCAGGGTAATATAATGACAGTAGATGGTAGAGCAGGGTAATATAATGACAGTAGATGGTAGACCAGGGTAATATAATGACAGTAGACCAGGGTAATATAATGACAGTAGAGGGTAGACCAGGGTAATATAATGACAGTAGATGGTAGTCCATGGTAATATAATGACAGTAGATGGTAGACCAGGTTAATATAATGACAGTAGATGGTAGACCAGGGTAATATCATGACAGTAGATGGTAGACCAGGTTAATATAATGACAGTAGATGGTATACCAGGGTAATATAATGACAGTAGATGGTAGACCAGGTTAATATAATGACAGTAGATGGTAGACCAGGGTAATATAGTGACAGTAGATGGTAGACCAGGTTAATATAATGACAGTAGAGGGTAGACCAGGGTAATATAATGACAGTAGATGGTAGACCAGGATAATATAATGACAGTAGATGGTAGACCAGGGTAATATAATGCAGTAGATAGACCAGGGTAATATAGTGACAGTAAAGGGTAGACCAGGGTAATATAATGACAGTAGATGGTAGACCAGGGTAATATAATGACAGTAGATGGTAGACCAGGGTGATATAATGACAGTAGAGTGTAGACCAGGGTAATATAATGACAGTAGATGGTAGACCAGGGTAATATAATGACAGTAGACGGGACACCAGGGGAGAGTAGGGTAATATAATGACAGTAGAGGGTAGACCAGGGTAATATAATGACAGTAGATGGTAGACCAGGGTAATATAATGACAATAGATGGTAGAACAGGGTAATATAATGACAGTAGATGGTAGTCCAGGGTTATATAATGACAGTGGATGGTAGACCAGGGTAATATAATGACAGTAGATGTTAGACCAGGGTAATATAATGACAGTAGATGTTAGACCAGGGTAAAATAATGACAGTAGAGGGGAGACCAGGGGAGAGTAGGGTAATATAATGACAGTAGATGGTAGACCAGGGTAATATAATGACAGTAGATGGTAGACCAGGGTAATATAATGACAGTAGATGGTAGACCAGGGTAATATAATGACAGTAGAGACCAGGGTAATATAATGACAGTAGATGGTAGACCAGGGTAATATAATGACAGTAGATGGTAGACCAGGGTAATATAATGACAGTAGATGGTAGACCAGGGTGATATAATGACAGTAGGTGACAGACCAGGGTAATATAATGACAGAAGAGGGTAGACCAGGGTAATATAATGACAGTAGATGGTAGACCAGGGTAATATAATGACAGTAGATAGACCAGGGTAATATAATGACAGTAGATGGTAGACCAGGGTAATATAATGACAGTAGATGGTAGACCAGGGTAATATAATGACAGTAGATGGTAGACCAGGGTGATATAATGACAGTAGAGTGGTAGACCAGGGTAATATAATGACAGTAGATGGTAGACCAGGGTAATATAATGACAGTAGATGGTAGACCAGGTAATATAAATGACAGTAGAGGGTAGACCAGGGTAATATAATGACAGTAGATGGTAGACCAGGGTAATATAATGACAGTAGATGGTTGAACAGGGTAATATAATGACAGTAGATGGTAGACCAGGGTAATATAATGACAGTAGATGGCAGACCAGGGTAATATAATGACAGTAGATGGTAGACCAGGGTAATATAATGACAGTAGATAGACCAGGGTAATATAATGACAGTAGAAGGGTAGACCAGGGTAATATAATGACAGTAGATGGCAGACCAGGGTAATATAATGACAGTAGAGGGTAGACCAGGGTAATATAATGACAGTAGATGGTAGACCAGGGTAATATAATGACAGTAGATGGTAGACCAGGGTAATATAATGACAGTAGGGTAGACCAGGGTAATATAATGACAGTAGATGGTAGACCAGGGTGATATAATGACAGTAGATGGTAATATAATGACAGTAGATGGTAGACCAGGGTAATATAATGACAGTAGATGGTAGACCAGGGGAGAGTAGGGTAATATAAGGACAGTAGAGGGTAGACCAGGGTAATATAATGACAGTAGATGGTAGACCAGGGTAATATAATGACAGTAGATGGTAGAACAGGGTAATATAATGACAGTAGATGGTAGTCCAGGGTTATATAATGACAGTGGATGGTAGACCAGGGTAATATAATGACAGTAGATGGTAGACCAGGGTAATATAATGACAGTAGATGTTCGACCTTGGTAATATAATGACAGTAGAGGGTAGACCAGGGTAGGGTAATATAATGACAGTAGATGGTAGACCAGGGTAATATAATGACAGTAGATGGTAGACCAGGGTAATATAATGACAGTAGAGGGTAGACCAGGGTAATATAATGACAGTAGATGGTAGACCAGGGTAATATAATGACAGTAGATGGCAGACCAGGGTAATATAATGACAGAAGAGGGTAGACCAGGGTAATATAATGACAGTAGATGGTAGACCAGGGTAATATAATGACAGTAGAGAGACCAGGGTAATATAATGACAGTAAAGGGTAGACCAGGGTAATATAATGACAGTAGATGGTAGACCAGGGTGATATAATGACAGTAGAGTGTAGACCAGGGTAATATAATGACAGTAGATGGTAGACCAGGGTAATATAATGACAGTAGACGGGAGACCAGGGAGAGTAGGGTAATATAATGACAGTAGATAGACCAGGGTAATATAATGACAGTAGAGGGTAGACCAGGGTAATATAATGACAGTAGATGGTAGACCAGGGTAATATAATGACAGTAGATGGTAGTCCAGGGTTATATAATGACAGTGGATGGTAGACCAGGGTAATATAATGACAGTAGATGTTAGACCAGGGTAATATAATGACAGTAGATGTTAGACCAGGGTAAAATAATGACAGTAGAGGGGAGACCAGGGGAGAGTAGGGTAATATAATGACAGTAGATGGTAGACCAGGGTAATATAATGACAGTAGATGGTAGACCAGGGTAACATAATGACAGTAGATGGTCGACCAGGGTAATATAATGACAGTAGATAGACCAGCGTAATATAATGACAGTAGATGGTAGACCAAGGGAAATATAATGACAGTAGAGGGTAGACTAGGGTAATATATTGACAGTAGATGGTAGACCAGGGTAATATAATGACAGTAGATAGACCAGGGTAATATATTGACAGTAGATGGTAGACCAGGGTAATATAATGACAGTAGATGGTAGACCAGGGTAATATAATGACAGTAGATAGACCAGGGTAATATAGTGACAGTAAAGGGTAGACCAGGGTAATATAATGACAGTAGATGGTAGACCAGGGTAATATAATGACAGTAGATGGTAGACCAGGGTGATATAATGACAGTAGAGTGTAGACCAGGGTAATATAATGACAGTAGATGGTAGACCAGGGTAATATAATGACAGTAGACGGGAGACCAGGGGAGAGTAGGGTAATATAATGACAGTAGAGGGTAGACCAGGGTAATATAATGACAGTAGATGGTAGACCAGGGTAATATAATGACAGTAGATGGTAGAACAGGGTAATATAATGACAGTAGATGGTAGACCAGGGTAATATAATGACAGTAGAGACCAGTGTAATATAATGACAGTAGAGGGTAGACCAGGGTAATATAATGACAGTAGATAGACCAGGGTAATATAGTGCCAGTAAAGGGTAGACCAGGGTAATATAATGACAGTAGATGGCAGACCAGGGTAATATAATGACAGTAGATGGTAGACCAGGGAAATATAATGACAGTAGAGACCAGGGTAATATAATGACAGTAGAGGGTAGACCAGGGTAATATAATGACATTAGATGGTAGACCAGGGTAATATATTGACAGTAGATAGACCAGGGTAATATAGTGACAGTAGAGGGTAGACCAGGGTAATATAATGACAGTAGATGGCAGACCAGGGTAATATAATGACAGTAGATGGTAGACCAGGGTGATATAATGACTGTAGATGGTAGACCAGGGTAATATAATGACAGGAGAGACCAGGGTAATATAATGACAGTAGATGGTAGACCAGGGTAATATAATGACAGTAGATGGTAGACCAGGGTAATATAATGACAGTAGATGTAGACCAGGGTAATATAATGACAGTAGAATGTAGACCAGGGTAATATAATGACAGTAGACGGGAGACCAGGGGAGAGTAGGGTAATATAATGACAGTAGAGGGTAGACCAGGGTAATATAATGACAGTAGATGGTAGACCAGGGTAATATAATGACAGTAGAGACCAGGTTAATATAATGACAGTAGATGGTAGACCAGGGTAATATAATGACAGTAGTTGGTAAACCAGGGTGATATAATGACAGTAGAGTGTAGACCAGGGTAATATATTGACAGTAGATGGTAGACCAGGGTAATATAATGACAGTAGATGGTAGACCAGGGTGATATAATGACAGCAGATGGTAGACCAGGGTAATATAATGACAGTAGATGGGAGACCAGGGAGAGTAAGGTAATATAATGACAGTAGAGGGTAGACCAGGGTAATATAATGACAGTAGATGGTAGACCAGGGTAATATAATGACAGTAGATGGTAGACCAGGGTAATATAATGACAGGAGATGGTAGACCAGGGTAATATAAACCAGGGTAATATAGACCAGGGTAATATAATGACCGTAGATGGGAGACCAGGGAGAGTAGGGTAATATAATGACAGTAGATGGTAGACCAGGGTAATATAATGACAGTAGAGGGGATACCAGGGTAATATAATGGCAGTAGATGGTAGACCAGGGTAATATAATGACAGTAGATGGTAGACCAGGGTATTATAATGACAGTAGATGGTAGACCAGGGTAATATAATGACAGGAGATAGTAGACCAGGGTAATATAAACCAGGGTAATATAGACCAGGGTAATATAATGACAGTAGGTGGTAGACCAGGGTAATATAATCACAGTAGATGGTAGACGAGGGAAATAATAATGACATTAGATGGTAGACCAGGGTAATATAATGACAGTAGATGGTAGACCAGGGAAATATAATGACAGTAGATGGTAGACCAGGGTAATATAGTGACAGTAGATGGTAGACCAGGGTAATATAATGACAGTAGATGGTAGACCAGGGTAATATAATGACAGGATAGACCAGGGTAATATAATGACAGTAGATGGTAGACCAGGGTAATATAATGACAGTAGATGGTAGACCAGGGTGATATAATGACAGTAGAGTGTAGACCAGGGTAATATATTGACAGTAGATGGTAGACCAGGGTAATATAATGACAGTAGAGTTTAGACCAGGGTAATATAAACCAGGGTAATATAGACCAGTGTAATATAATGACAGGGGATGGTAGACCAGGGTAATATAATGACAGTAGATGGTAGACCAGGGTAATATAATGACAGTAGAGTTTAGACCAGGGTAATATAATAACAGGGGATAGTAGATCAGGGTAATATAATGACAGTAGATGGTAGACCAGGGTAATATAATGACAGTGGATGGTAGACCAGGGTAATATAATGACATTAGAGACCAGGGTAAAATAATGACTGTAGATGGTAGACCAGGGTAATATAATGACAGTAGAGGGTAGACCAGGGTAATATAATGACAGTAGATGGTAGACCAGGGTAATATAATGACAGTAGAGGGGATACCAGGGTAATATAATGACAGTAGAGGGTAGACCAGGGTAATATAATGACAGTAGATGGTAGACCAGGGTAATATAATGACAGTAGAAGGAGACCAGGGAGGTAGGGTATTATAATGACAGTAGATGGTAGACCAGGGTAATATAATGACAGTAGGTGGGAGACCAGGTTATTATAATGACAGTAGGTGGTAGACCAGGGTAATATCATGACAGTAGATGGTAGACCAGGTTAATATAATGACAGTAGATGGTAGACTAGTGTAATATAATGACAGTAAATGGTAGACCAGGGTAATATATTCACAGTAGATGGTAGACCAGGGTAATATAATGACAGTAGATGGTAGACCATGGTAATATATTGGCAGTAGAGGGTAATATAATAACAGTAGATGGTAGACCGGGGTAATATAATGACAGTAGAGGGTAGGCCAGGGTAATATAATGACAGTAGATGGTAGACCAGGGTAATATATTGATAGTAGATGGTAGACCAGGTTAATATAATGACAGTAGATGGTAGACCAGGTCAATATAATGACAGTAGATGGTATACCAGGGTAATATAATGACAGTAGATGGTAGACCAGGGTAATATATTGACAGTAGAGTTTAGACCAGGGTGATATAGTGACAGTAGATTGTAGACCAGGGTAATATAATGACAGTAGATGGTAGACCAGGGTAATATAATGACAGCAGACGGTAATATAATGACAGTAGATGGTAGACCAGGGTAATATAATGACAGTAGAGGGTAGACCAGGGTAATATAGTGACTGTAGATGGTAGACTAGGTTAATATAATGGCAGTAGAAGGTAGACCAGGTAATATAATGACAGTAGATGGTAGACCAGGGTAATATAATGACAGTAGATGGTTGACCAGGGTAATATAATGACAGTAGATGGTAGACCAGGGTAATATGATGACAGTAGAGGGTAATATAATGACAGTAGATGGTAGACCAGGGTAATATAATGACAGTAGAGGGTAGGCCAGGGTAATATAATGACAGTAGATTGGTAGACCAGGGTAATATAATGACAGTAGATGGTAGACCAGGGTAATATAATGACAGTAGATAGACCAGGGTAATATAGTGCCAGTAAAGGGTAGACCAGGGTAATATAATGACAGTAGATGACAGACCATGGTAATATAATGACAGAAGATGGTAGAGCAGGGTAATATAATGACAGTAGATGGTAGACAAGGGTAATATATTGACAGTAGACCAGGGTAATATAATGACAGTAGAGGGTAGACCAGGTTAATATAATGACAGTAGATGGTATACCAGGCAATATAATGACAGTAGATGGTAGACCAGGGTAATATAATGACAGTATAGGGTAGACCAGGGTAATATAATGACAGTAGATGGTAGAGCAGGGTAATATAATGACAGTAGATGGTAGACAAGGGTAATATATTGACAGTAGACCAGGGTAATATAATGACAGTAGAGGGTAGACCAGGTTAATATAATGACAGTAGATGGTATACCAGGGTAATATAATGACAGTAGATGGTAGACCAGGGTAATATCATGACAGTAGATGGTAGACCAGGTTAATATAATGACAGTAGATGGTATACCAGGGTAATATAATGACAGTAGAGGGTAGACCAGTGTAATCTAGTGACAGTAGATGGTAGACCAGGGTAATATAATGACAGTAGATGGTAGACCAGGGTAATATCATGACAGTAGATGGTAGACCAGGTCAATATAATGACAGTAGATGGTATACCAGGGTAATATAATGACAGTAGAGGGTAGACCAGTGTAATCTAGTGACAGTAGATGGTAGACCAGGGTAATATAATGGCATTAGAGTTTAGACCAGGGTAATATAGTGACAGTAGATTGTAGACCAGGGTAATATAATGACAGTAGATGGTAGACCAGGGTAATATAATGACAGTAGATGGTAGAGCAGGGTAATATAATGACAGTAGATGGTAGACCAGGGTAATATAATGACAGTAGACCAGGGTAATATAATGACAGTAGAGGGTAGACCAGGTTAATATAATGACAGTAGATGGTAGACCAGGTAATATCATGACAGTAGATGGTAGACCAGGTTAATATAATGACAGCAGAGGTAGACCAGGGTAATATTATGACAGTAGATGGTAGACCAGGGTAATATAATGACAGTAGAGGGTAGACCAGGGTAATATAATGACAGTAGATGGTAGACCAGGGTAATATAATGACAGTAGAAGGTAGACCAGGGTAATATAATGACAGTAGATGGTAGACCAGGGTAATATAACGACAGTAGATGGTAGACCAGGGTAATATAATGACAGTAGATGGTAGAGCAGGGTAATATAATGACAGTAGATGGTAGACCAGGGTAATATAATGACAGTAGACCAGGGTAATATAATGACAGTAGAGGGTAGACCAGGGTAATATAATGACAGTAGATGGTAGTCCATGGTAATATAATGACAGTAGATGGTAGACCAGGTTAATATAATGACAGTAGATGGTAGACCAGGTTAATATAATGACAGTAGATGGTAGACCAGGGTAATATAGTGACAGTAGATGGTAGACCAGGTTAATATAATGACAGTAGAGGGTAGACCAGGTTAATATAATGACAGTAGATGGTATACCAGGGTAATATAATGACAGTAGATGGTAGACCAGGGTAATATAATGACAGTATAGGGTAGGCCAGGGTAATATAATGACAGTAGATGGTAGAGCAGGGTAATATAATGACAGTAGATGGTAGACAAGGGTAATATATTGACAGTAGACCAGGGTAATATAATGACAGTAGAGGGCAGACCAGGTTAATATAATGACAGTAGATGGTATACCAGGGTAATATAATGACAGTAGATGGTAGACCAGGGTAATATCATGACAGTAGATGGTAGACCAGGTTAATATAATGACAGTAGATGGTATACCAGGGTAATATAATGACAGTAGAGGGTAGACCAGTGTAATCTAGTGACAGTAGATGGTAGACCAGGGTAATATAATGACAGTAGATGGTAGACCAGGGTAATATCATGACAGTAGATGGTAGACCAGGTCAATATAATGACAGTAGATGGTATACCAGGGTAATATAATGACAGTAGAGGGTAGACAAGGGTAATCTAGTGACAGTAGATGGTAGACCAGGGTAATATAATGGCAGTAGAGTTTAGACCAGGGTAATATAGTGACAGTAGATTGTAGACCAGGGTAATATAATGACAGTAGATGGTAGACCAGGGTAATATAATGACAGTAGATGGTAGAGCAGGGTAATATAATGACAGTAGATGGTAGACCAGGGTAATATAATGACAGTAGACCAGGGTAATATAATGACAGTAGAGGGTAGACCAGGTTAATATAATGACAGTAGATGGTAGACCAGGGTAATATCATGACAGTAGATGGTAGACCAGGTTAATATAATGACAGCAGAGGGTAGACCAGGGTAATATTATGACAGTAGATGGTAGACCAGGGTAATATAATGACAGTAGAGGGTAGACCAGGTAATATAATGACAGTAGATGGTAGACCAGGGTAATATAATGACAGTAGAAGGTAGACCAGGGTAATATAATGACAGTAGATGGTAGACCAGGGTAATATAACGACAGTAGATGGTAGACCAGGGTAATATAATGACAGTAGATGGTAGAGCAGGGTAATATAATGACAGTAGATGGTAGACCAGGGTAATATAATGACAGTAGACCAGGGTAATATAATGACAGTAGAGGGCAGACCAGGGTAATATAATGACAGTAGATGGTAGATCAGGTCAATATAATGACAGTAGATGGTAGACCAGGTGAATATAATGACAGTAGATGGTAGACCAGGTTAATATAATGACAGTAGATGGTAGACCAGGGTAATATAGTGACAGTAGAGGGTAGACCAGGTGAATATAATGACAGTAGATGGTAGATCAGGTCAATATAATGACAGTAGATGGTAGACCAGGGTAATATAGTGACAGTAGAGGGTAGACCAGGTGAATATAGTGACAGTAGAGGGTAGACCAGGTTAATATAATGACAGTAGAGGGTAGACCAGGGTAATATAATGACAGTAGATGGTAGACCAGGGTAATATAATGACAGTAGATGGTAGACCAGGGTAATATAATGCAGTAGATAGACCAGGGTAATATAGTGACAGTAAAGGGTAGACCAGGGTAATATAATGACAGTAGATGGTAGACCAGGGTAATATAATGACAGTAGATGGTAGACCAGGGTGATATAATGACAGTAGAGTGTAGACCAGGGT
>NW_024606728.1:0-11200 GCF_018296145.1 Oncorhynchus tshawytscha | reverse complement strand
GTTTAGTGTGTTTTGTGTTTAGTGTGTTTGGGTGTTTAGTGTGTTTAGTGTGTTTAGTGTGTTTGTGTGTTTAATGTGTTTTGTGTGTTTTTAGTGTGTTTTTGTGTGTTTAGTGTGTTTGTGTTTGTGTGTTTAGTGTGTTTGTGTGTTTAGTGTGTTTTGTGTGTTTGAGTGTTTGTGTGTTTAGTGTGTTTAGTGTGTTTGTGTGTTTAGTGTATTGTGTGTTTGTGTATTTAGTGTATTGTGTTTTGTGTGTTTGTGTGTTTGTGTGTTTGTGTTTGTTTTTAGTGTGTTTGTGTGTTTGTGTTTAGTGTGTTTTGTGTTTTTGTGTGTTTGTGTGTTTAGTGTGTTTAGTGTTTAGTGTGTTTTGTGTTTAGTGTGTTTAGTGTGTTTTTAGTGTTTTGTGTTTGTTTTTAGTGTGTTTGTGTGTTTAGTGTGTTTTGTGTTTATTGTGTGTTTGTGTGTTTTTAGTGTGTGTTTTAGTGTGTTTGTGTGTTTAGTGTGTTTAGTGTGTTTGTGTGTTTTTGTGTGTTTGTGTTTAGTGTGTTTTGTGTGTTTAGTGTGTTTGTGTGTTGTATTTAGTGTATTTGTGTGTTGTGTGTTTAGTGTGTGTTTTGTGTGTTTTAGTGTGTTTTTGTGTGTTTGTGTGTTTTTTGTGTGTTTAGTGTGTTTGTGTGTTTAGTGTGTTTAGTGTGTTTTGTTTAGTGTGTTTGTTTAGTGTGTTTGTGTGTGTTTTGTGTGTTTTTAGTGTGTTTGTGTGTTGTTTAGTGTGTTTTGTGTGTTTTTGTGTTTAGTGTGTTTTGTGTTTTTTAATGTGTTTAGTGTTTGTTTAGTGTGTTTGTGTGTTTAGTGTGTTTGTTGTTTTAGTGTGTTTGTGTGTTTAGTGTGTTTGTGTGTTTAGTGTGTTTTTAGTGTGTTTAGTGTGTTTTGTGTGTTTAGTGTGTTTGTGTGTTTTAGTGTGTTTTTTGTGTTTAGTGTGTTTGTGTGTTTAGTGTTTAAATGTGTTTAGTGTGTTTGTGTGTTTGTGTGTTTAGTGTGTTTGTGTGTTTAGTGTGTTTGTGTGTTTTGTGTTTAGTGTTTAGTGTGTTTTTGTGTTTGTGTGTTTAGTGTGTTTGTGTGTTTAGTGTGTTTTGTGTGTGTTTTAGTGTTTAGTGTGTTTAGTGTTTAGTGTTTTAGTGTTTGTTTAGTGTGTTTAGTGTGTTTAGTGTGTTTAGTGTGTTTAGTGTGTTTTGTGTTTTTAGTGTGTTTGTGTGTTTAGTGTGTTTTTGTGTTTAGTGTGTTTAGTGTGTTTGTGTGTTTAGTTTTTAGTGTTTAGTGTTTTAGTGTTTAGTGTGTTTAGTGTGTTTGTGTGTTTAGTGTGTTTAGTGTGTTTGTGTGTTTAGTGTGTTTGTGTGTTTAGTGTGTTTAGTGTGTTTAGTGTGTTTAGTGTTTTTGTGTTTAGTGTGTTTGTGTGTTTTTAGTGTGTTTGTGTGTTTAGTGTGTTTGTGTGTTTAGTGTGTTTAGTGTGTTTAGTGTGTTTAGTGTGTTTTGTGTTTAGTGTGTTTAGTGTGTTTAGTGTGTTTTTAGTGTGTTTGTGTGTTTAGTGTGTTGTGTGTTTAGTGTGTTTAGTGTGTTTGTGTGTTTAGTGTGTTTAGTGTGTTTGTGTGTTTGTGTGTTTGTGTGTTTAGTGTGTTTAGTGTTTAGTGTGTTTAGTTTTAGTGTGTTTAGTGTGTTTGTGTGTTTAGTGTGTTTAGTGTGTTTGTGTGTTTAGTGTGTTTGTGTGTTTAGTGTGTTTGTTTGTTTTGTGTGTTTTGTGTTTAGTGTGTGTGTTTGTGTGTTTGTGTGTTTAGTGTGTTTTAGTGTTTAGTGTTTTAGTGTGTTTGTGTGTTTTGTGTTTAGTGTGTTTGTGTGTTTAGTGTATGTTTAATGTGTTTGTGTGTGTGTTTAGTGTGTTTTGTTTGTGTTTTAGTGTTTAGTTGTTTAGTGTTTGTGTGTTTGTGTGTTTGTGTGTTTAGTGTGTTGTGTGTTTAGTGTATTGTGTGTTTGTGTGTTGTGTGTTTAGTGTTTGTGTGTTTGTGTGTTTGTGTGTTTAATGTGTTTGTGTGTTTAGTGTGTTTGTGTGTTTAGTGTGTTTAGTGTGTTTTGTGTTTAGTGTGTTTGTGTGTTTAGTGTGTTTAGTGTTTAGTGTGTTTAGTGTTTAGTGTGTTTAGTGTTTTGTGTTTTGTGTTTAGTGTGTTTAGTGTGTTTTGTTGTTGTGTGTTTAGTGTGTTTAGTGTGTTTGTGTGTGTTTGTGTGTTTAGTGTGTTTAGTGTGTTTTGTGTTTAGTGTGTTTGTGTGTTTAGTGTGTTTAGTGTTTAGTGTGTTTGTGTGTTTGTGTTTAGTGTGTTTGTGTGTTTAGTGTATGTTTAATGTGTGTGTGTTTAGTGTTTGTGTGTTTAGTGTTTGTGTGTTTAGTGTGTTTTGTGTTTAGTGTGTTTGTGTTTAGTGTGTTTGGGTGTTTAGTGTGTGTTTAATGTGTTTAGTGTGTTTGTGTGTTTAATGTGTTTTGTGTGTTTAATGTGTTTCGTGTGTTTAGTGTGTTTGTGTGTTTAGTGTGTTTGTGTGTTTAGTGTGTTTGTGTGTTTAGTGTGTTTGTGTGTTTAGTGTGTTGTGTGTTTAGTGTTTAGTGTGTTTGTGTATTGTGTGTTTATTGTATTGTGTATTTGTGTGTTTGTGTGTTTAGTGTGTTTGTGTGTTTAGTGTGTTTGTGTGTTTAGTGTGTTTAGTGTTTTAGTGTGTTTGTGTGTTTAGTGTGTTTAGTGTGTTTGTGTGTTTAGTGTGTTTAGTGTGTTTGTGTGTTTAGTGTGTTTTTGTGTTTAGTGTGTTTGTGTGTTTAGTGTGTTTAGTGTTTAGTGTGTTTAGTGTTTTGTGTGTTTAGTGTGTTTAGTGTTTTAGTGTGTTTAGTGTGTTTAGTGTGTTTGTGTGTTTAGTGTGTTTGTGTGTTTAGTGTGTTTAGTGTGTTTTTGTGTTTAGTGTGTTTAGTGTGTTTTAGTGTGTTTGTGTGTTTAGTGTGTTTAGTGTTTAGTGTGTTTAGTGTGTTTTGTGTTTAGTGTGTTTTTAGTGTGTTTGTGTGTTTAGTGTGTTTAGTGTGTTTGTGTGTTTAGTGTGTTTAGTGTGTTTTGTGTGTTTTGTGTTTTTGTGTGTTTATGTGTTTAGTGTGTTTTGTGTTTAGTGTGTTTGTGTGTTTAGTGTGTTTAGTGTTTAGTGTGTTTGTGTGTTTAGTGTGTTTAGTGTGTTTTGTGTTTAGTGTGTTTAGTGTGTTTAGTGTGTTTAGTGTTTAGTGTGTTTAGTGTGTTTAGTGTGTTTAGTGTGTTTGTGTGTTTAGTGTGTTTTGTGTTTAGTGTGTTTGTGTGTTTAGTGTGTTTAGTGTGTTTTGTGTGTTTAGTGTTTAGTGTGTTTAGTGTTTAGTGTGTTTAGTGTTTAGTGTGTTTAGTGTGTTTTGTTTTAGTGTGTTTGTGTTTAGTGTTTAGTGTGTTTTGTGTGTTTGTGTGTTTAGTGTTTAGTTGTTTAGTGTGTTTAGTGTGTTTATGTTTAGTGTGTTTTGTGTGTTTAGTTTAGTGTGTTTGTGTGTGTGTTTAGTGTTTAGTGTGTTTGTGTGTTTAGTGTGTTTTAGTGTGTTTGTGTGTTTGTGTTTTAGTGTTTTGTGTTTACTGTTTTAGTGTGTTTAGTGTGTTTTTGTGTGTTTAGTGTGTTTTGTGTTTAGTGTGTTTAGTGTGTTTGTGTGTTTAGTGTGTTTTGTGTGTTTGTGTGTTTAGTGTGTTTGTGTGTTTAGTGTGTTTGTGTGTTTAGTGTGTTTGTGTGTTTAGTGTTTAGTGTTTAGTGTGTTTGTGTGTTTAGTGTGTTTGTGTGTTTAGTGTTTTGTGTGTTTAGTTTGTGTTTTAGTGTGTTTAGTGTGTTTTGTTTTAGTGTGTTTTGTGTTTAGTGTGTTTAGTGTGTGTGTTTAGTGTGTTTGTGTTTGTGTTTAGTGTGTTTGTGTGTTTAGTGTGTTTAGTGTGTGTTTTTTTAGTGTTTGTTTGTGTGTTTGTGTGTTTAGTGTTTGTGTGTTTAGTGTGTTTTTAGTGTGTTTAGTTTAGTGTTTGTGTGTTTAATGTGTTTGTGTGTTTAGTGTGTGTTTTGTGTGTTTAGTGTGTTTGTGTGTTTAGTGTGTTTGTGTTTTTGTGTTTAGTGTGTTTGTGTGTTTGTGTGTTTAGTGTGTTTTAGTGTGTTTTTAGTGTTTAGTGTGTTTAGTGTTTAGTGTGTTTAGTTTTTAGTGTGTTTAGTGTGTTTTGTGTTTTAGTGTGTTTGTGTGTTTAGTGTGTTTAGTGTGTTTAGTGTGTTTAGTGTGTTTTGTGTTTAGTGTGTTTAGTGTTTTAGTGTGTTTGTGTGTTTAGTGTGTTTTGTTTAGTGTGTTTAGTGTGTTTAGTGTGTTGTTTAGTGTTTAGTGTTTTAGTGTGTTTAGTGTGTTTAGTGTGTTTAGTGTTTTAGTGTGTTTTGTGTTTTTGTGTGTTTAGTGTGTTTTTAATGTGTTTCGTGTGTTTAGTGTGTTTAGTGTGTTTGTGTGTTTAGTGTGTTTGTGTGTTTAGTGTGTTTGTGTGTTTAGTGTGTTTGTGTGTGTTTTGTGTTTAGTGTGTTTTGTGTTTAGTGTTTTTGTGTGTTTGTTTAGTGTTTGTGTGTTTAGTGTGTTTGTTTTTAGTGTGTTTAGTGTGTTTAGTGTGTTTAGTGTGTTTAGTGTGTTTTGTTTAGTGTGTTTGTGTGTTTAGTGTGTTTGTGTGTTTAGTGTGTTTAGTGTGTTTAGTGTGTTTAGTGTTTGTGTGTTTAGTTGTTTGTGTGTTTAGTGTTTGTGTTTTTGTGTTTGTGTGTTTAGTGTGTTTGTGTGTTTAGTGTGTTTAGTGTGTTTAGTGTGTTTAGTGTGTTTTGTGTTTAGTTTTTGTGTGTTTAGTGTGTTTGTGTTTAGTTGTTTAGTGTTTGTGTGTTTAGTGTGTTTGTGTGTTTAGTGTGTTTGTGTGTTTAGTGTGTTTAGTGTTTAGTTTTTTAGTGTGTTTGTGTGTTTAGTGTGTTTTGTGTTTAGTGTGTTTAGTGTTTAGTGTGTTTAGTGTTTAGTGTTTTGTGTTTAGTGTGTTTAGTGTGTTTTGTGTTTAGTGTGTTTTTGTGTTTAGTGTTTTGTGTTTAGTGTGTTTGTGTGTTTAGTGTGTTTAGTGTGTTTAGTGTGTTTAGTGTTTAGTGTTTTAGTGTTTTGTGTTTTAGTTGTGTTTAGTGTGTTTAGTGTGTTTGTGTGTTTAGTGTGTTTGTGTGTTTAGTGTGTTTAGTGTGTTTTTGTGTGTTTAGTGTGTTTAGTGTTTTGTGTGTTTAGTGTGTTTTGTGTTTAGTGTGTTTGTGTGTTTAGTGTGTTTGTGTGTTTAGTGTGTTTAGTGTTTTTAGTGTGTTTAGTGTGTTTAGTGTGTTTAATGTGTTTAGTGTTTTTGTGTGTTTTTGTGTGTTTTAGTGTGTTTAGTGTGTTTGTGTGTTTAGTGTGTTTAGTGTTTTTTAGTGTGTTTAGTGTGTTTAGTGTGTTTAGTGTGTTTTAGTGTGTTTAGTGTGTTTGTGTGTTTAGTGTGTTTGTGTGTTTAGTGTGTTTAGTGTGTTTAGTGTGTTTAGTGTGTTTGTGTGTTTTGTGTGTTTAGTGTGTTTGTGTGTTTAGTGTGTTTAGTGTGTTTAGTGTTTAGTGTGTTTTTGTGTGTTTAGTGTGTTTAGTGTGTTTAGGTGTTTAGTGTGTTTTGTGTTTAGTGTGTTTGTGTGTTTAGTGTGTTTAGTGTTTTAGTGTGTTTTGTGTTTTGTGTGTTTAGTGTTTTGTGTGTTTAGTGTGTTTGTGTGTTTAGTGTGTTTGTGTGTTTAGTGTGTTTGTGTGTTTAGTGTGTTTGTGTGTTTAGTGTGTTTTGTGTTTAGTGTTTGTGTGTTTAGTGTGTTTAGTGTGTTTAGTGTGTTTAGTGTGTTTAGTGTGTTTGTGTGTTTTGTGTTTTGTGTTTAGTGTGTTTGTGTGTTTAGTGTGTTTGTGTTTTAGTGTGTTTAGTGTGTTTAGTGTGTTTAGTGTGTTTAGTGTGTTTAGTGTGTTTTGTTTTAGTGTGTTTAGTGTGTTTGTGTGTTTAGTGTGTTTAGTGTGTTTTAGTGTGTTTTAGTGTGTTTTGTGTTTAGTTTTTGTGTGTTTAGTGTGTTTAGTGTTTAGTGTGTTTTGTGTTTAGTGTGTTTAGTGTTTAGTGTGTTTAGTGTTTAGTGTGTTTAGTGTGTTTGTGTGTTTAGTGTGTTTAGTGTTTAGTGTGTTTTTGTGTTTAGTGTGTTTAGTGTTTAGTGTGTTTAGTGTTTAGTGTGTTTAGTGTGTTTGTGTGTTTAGTGTGTTTAGTGTGTTTGTGTGTTTAGTGTGTTTTGTGTTTAGTGTGTTTGTGTGTTTAGTGTGTTTAGTGTTTAGTGTGTTTAGTGTTTAGTGTGTTTAGTGTGTTTGTGTGTTTAGTGTGTTTAGTGTGTTTGTGTGTTTAGTGTGTTTGTGTGTTTTAGTGTGTTTAGTGTGTTTAGTGTGTTTTGTGTTTAGTGTGTTTGTGTGTTTAGTGTGTTTAGTGTTTAGTGTGTTTAGTGTGTTTGTGTGTTTGTGTTTAGTGTGTTTGTGTGTTTAGTGTATGTTTAATGTGTGTGTGTGTGTGTGTGTGTTTAGTGTTTGTGTGTTTGTGTGTTTAGTGTTTGTGTGTTTAGTGTTTGTGTGTTTAGTGTGTTTGTGTGTTTAGTGTGTTGTGTGTTTAGTGTATTGTGTGTTTGTGTATTGTGTGTTTAGTGTATTGTGTGTTTGTGTGTTTGTGTGTTTAATGTGTTTGTGTGTTTAGTGTGTTTGTGTGTTTAGTGTGTTTAGTGTGTTTTGTGTTTAGTGTGTTTGTGTGTTTAGTGTGTTTAGTGTTTAGTGTGTTTAGTGTTTAGTGTGTTTAGTGTTTAGTGTGTTTAGTGTTTAGTGTGTTTAGTGTGTTTGTGTGTTTAGTGTGTTTAGTGTGTTTGTGTGTTTTGTGTGTTTAGTGTGTTTAGTGTGTTTTGTGTTTAGTGTGTTTGTGTGTTTAGTGTGTTTAGTGTTTAGTGTGTTTGTGTGTTTGTGTTTAGTGTGTTTGTGTGTTTAGTGTATGTTTAATGTGTGTGTGTTTAGTGTTTGTGTGTTTAGTGTTTGTGTGTTTAGTGTGTGTGTGTTTAGTGTGTTTAGTGTGTTTGTGTTTAGTGTGTTTGGGTGTTTAATGTGTTTTGTGTGTTTAATGTGTTTTGTGTGTTTAGTGTGTTTGTGTGTTTAGTGTGTTTGTGTGTTTAGTGTGTTTGTGTGTTTAGTGTGTTTGTGTGTTTAGTGTGTTTGTGTGTTTAGTGTGTTGTGTGTTTAGTGTATTGTGTGTTTGTGTATTGTGTGTTTATTGTATTGTGTATTTGTGTGTTTGTGTGTTTAATGTGTTTGTGTGTTTAGTGTGTTTGTGTGTTTAGTGTGTTTGTGTGTTTAGTGTGTTTGTGTGTTTAGTGTGTTTAGTGTGTTTGTGTGTTTAGTGTGTTTAGTGTGTTTGTGTGCTTAGTGTGTTTTTGTGTGTTTAGTGTGTTTGTGTGTTTAGTGTGTTTTTAGTGTGTTTGTGTGTTTAGTGTGTTTAGTGTGTTTGTGTGTTTAGTGTGTTTAGTGTGTTTGTGTGTTTGTGTGTGTTTGTGTGTTTAGTGTGTTTAGTGTGTTTAGTGTGTTTAGTGTGTTTTGTGTTTAGTGTGTTTGTGTGTTTAGTGTGTTTAGTGTTTAGTGTGTTTAGTGTGTTTTGTGTTTAGTGTGTTTAGTGTGTTTGTGTGTTTAGTGTGTTTGTGTGTTTAGTGTGTTTGTGTGTTTAGTGTGTTTAGTGTGTTTTGTGTTTAGTGTGTTTAGTGTGTTTGTGTGTTTAGTGTGTTTTGTGTTTAGTGTGTTTGTGTGTTTAGTGTGTTTAGTGTTTAGTGTGTTTAGTGTTTAGTGTGTTTAGTGTGTTTTTAGTGTTTAGTGTGTTTTGTGTTTAGTGTGTTTAGTGTGTTTGTGTGTTTAGTGTGTTTAGTGTGTTTAGTGTGTTTGTGTGTTTAGTGTGTTTTGTGTTTAGTGTGTTTGTGTGTTTAGTGTGTTTAGTTTGTTTTTTGTGTGTTTAGTGTTTAGTGTGTTTGTGTGTTTAGTGTGTTTAGTGTTTAGTGTGTTTGTGTGTTTAGTGTGTTTTTAGTGTTTAGTGTGTTTAGTGTTTAGTGTGTTTAGTGTGTTTGTGTGTTTAGTGTGTTTAATGTGTGTGTGTGTGTGTGTGTTTAATGTGTTTAGTGTTTGTGTGTTTGTGTGTTTAGTGTTTGTGTGTTTAGTGTTTGTGTGTTTAGTGTGTTTGTGTGTTTAGTGTGTTGTGTGTTTAGTGTATTGTGTGTTTGTGTATTGTGTGTTTAGTGTATTGTGTGTTTGTGTTTTGTGTGTTTGTGTGTTTAATGTGTTTGTGTGTTTAGTGTGTTTAGTGTGTTTGTGTGTTTAGTGTTTAGTGTGTTTGTGTGTTTGTGTTTAGTGTTTTAGTGTTTTAGTGTGTTTGTGTGTTTAGTGTGTTTAGTGTGTTTGTGTGTTTGTGTGTTTAGTGTTTTTGTGTGTTTAGTGTGTTTAGTGTTTTAGTGTGTTTAGTGTGTTTGTGTGTTTGTGTTTAGTGTGTTTGTGTGTTTAGTGTGTTTATGTTTTGTGTGTTTTTTGTGTGTTTGTGTGTTTAGTGTGTTTAGTGTGTTTAGTGTTTGTGTGTTTAGTGTGTTTAGTGTGTTTGTGTGTTTAGTGTGTTTAGTGTGTTTGATGTGTTTGTGTGTTTAGTGTGTTTGTGTGTTTAGTGTGTTTGTGTGTTTAGTGTGTTTGTGTGTTTAGTGTATTTAGTGTGTTTAGTGTGTTTGTGTGTTTATGTGTTTAATGTGTTTGTGTGTTTAGTGTGTTTGTGTGTTTAGTGTGTTTAGTGTGTTTTGTGTTTTTGTGTTTTGTGTGTTTGTGTGTTTAGTGTTTTAGTGTGTTTTGTGTTTAGTTGTTTAGTGTTTAGTGTGTTTAGTGTTTAGTGTTTTAGTGTGTTTGTGTGTTTAGTGTGTTTAGTGTTTAGTGTGTTTTTTGTGTTTTAGTGTTTGTGTTTTAGTGTTTTGTGTGTTTAGTGTGTTTTGTGTGTTGTTTTTTGTGTGTTTTTAGTGTGTTTGTGTGTTTAGTGTGTTTTGTGTTTAGTGTGTTTGTGTGTTTAGTGTGTGTTTTGTGTTTGTGTGTGTTTGTGTGTTTAGTGTGTTTTTGTGTGTGTGTTTAGTGTGTTTAGTGTGTTTGTGTGTTTAGTTTAGTGTGTTTGTGTGTTTAGTGTGTTTGTGTTTAGTGTTTTAGTGTGTTTAGTGTGTTTAGTGTGTTTGTTTAGTGTGTTTGTGTGTTTAGTGTGTTTGTTTGTGTTTAGTGTTTAGTGTGTTTAGTGTTTAGTGTGTTTAGTGTGTTTAGTGTGTTTAGTGTGTTTGTGTGTTTAGTGTGTGTGTGTTTGTGTTTTAGTGTGTTTGTGTGTTTAATGTGTTTGTGTGTTTTAGTGTGTTTTTAGTGTGTTTAGTGTGTTTGTGTGTTTGTGTGTTTTGTGTTTAGTGTGTTTAGTGTGTTGTTTAGTGTTTTAGTGTGTTTGTGTGTTTAGTTTTTGTGTGTTTAGTGTGTTTGTGTGTTTAGTGTGTTTAGTGTGTTTTTGTGTTTAGTGTGTTTAGTGTGTTTAGTGTGTTTAGTGTGTTTAGTGTGTTTTGTGTTTAGTGTGTTTGTGTGTTTAGTGTGTTTGTGTTTAGTGTGTTTAGTGTGTTTTTGTGTGTTTAGTGTGTTTGTGTGTTTAGTGTGTTTGTGTGTTTAGTGTGTTTAGTGTGTTTAGTGTGTTTTGTGTTTAGTGTGTTTGTGTTTAGTGTGTTTTGTGTTTAGTGTGTTTAGTGTTTAGTGTGTTTAGTGTTTAGTGTGTTTAGTGTGTTTGTGTGTTTAGTGTGTTTGTGTGTGTTTTTGTGTTTAGTGTGTTTAGTGTTTAGTGTGTTTAGTGTGTTTTGTGTTTGTGTGTTTAGTGTGTTTGTGTGTTTAGTGTGTTTGTGTGTTTAGTGTGTTTTGTGTTTAGTGTGTTTGTGTGTTTAGTGTGTTTAGTGTGTTTGTGTGTTTAGTGTGTTTAGTGTTTAGTGTGTTTAGTGTGTTTGTGTGTTTAGTGTGTTTAGTGTGTTTGTGTGTTTAGTGTGTTTGTGTGTTTAGTGTGTTTAGTGTGTTTAGTGTGTTTAGTGTGTTTTGTGTTTAGTGTGTTTTGTGTTTAGTGTGTTTAGTGTGTTTGTGTGTTTAGTGTGTTTAGTGTGTTTGTGTGTTTTTGTGTTTTGTGTGTTTAGTGTGTTTGTGTGTTTAGTGTGTTTAGTGTGTTTTGTGTTTAGTGTGTTTAGTGTTTAGTGTGTTTAGTGTTTTTAGTGTTTAGTGTGTTTAGTGTGTTTGTGTGTTTTTAGTGTGTTTAGTGTTTAGTGTGTTTTGTGTTTTTGTGTGTTTTAGTGTTTAGTGTGTTTAGTGTTTAGTGTGTTTTGTGTGTGTTTTAATGTGTTTAGTGTGTTTTGTGTGTTTAGTGTGTTTTGTGTTTAGTGTGTTTTAGTGTGTTTAGTGTGTTTAGTGTGTTTTGTGTGTGTTTTTAGTGTGTTTAGTGTGTTTAGTGTGTTTGTGTGTTTGTGTGTTTGTGTGTTTAGTGTGTTTAGTGTGTTTAGTGTGTTTTGTGTTTAGTGTGTTTGTGTGTTTAGTGTGTTTTAGTGTTTTGTGTGTTTGTGTGTTTAGTGTGTTTGTGTTTAGTGTGTTTGTGTGTTTAGTGTGTTTTTAGTGTTTTGTGTGTTTGTGTGTTTAGTGTGTTTGTGTGTTTAGTGTGTTTAGTGTGTTTGTGTTTTGTGTTTAGTGTGTTTGTGTGTTTAGTGTGTTTGTGTGTTTAGTGTATTGTGTGTTTTGTGTATTGTGTTTAGTGTTTGTGTGTTTGTGTGTTTGTGTGTTTAATGTGTTTGTGTTTTGTTTTAGTGTGTTTTGTGTGTTTGTGTGTTTAGTGTGTTTAGTGTTTAGTTTTTGTGTTGTTTAGTGTTTAGTGTGTTTAGTGTTTAGTGTGTTTAGTGTGTTTGTGTGTTTAGTGTTTTTGTGTGTTTAGTGTGTTTAGTGTGTTTTAGTGTGTTTTGTGTGTTTAGTGTGTTTTGTGTGTTTAGTGTGTTTGTGTGTTTAGTG
>NW_024606727.1:0-11200 GCF_018296145.1 Oncorhynchus tshawytscha | reverse complement strand
ACCACTAGGCTACCCTGCCACCTCTACACTCTAACCACTAGGCTACCCTGCCACCTCTACACTCTAACCACTAGGCTACCCTACCACCTCTACACTCTAACCACTAGGCTACCCTACCACCTCTACACTCTAACCACTAGGCTACCCTACCAACTCTACACTCTAACCACTAGGCTACCCTACCACCTCTACACTCTAACCACTAGGCTACCCTACCACCTCTACACTCTAACCACTAGGCTACCCTACCATCTCTACACTCTAACCACTAGGCTACCCTACCACCTCTACACTCTAACCACTAGGCTACCCTACCGCCTCTACACTCTAACCACTAGGCTACCCTGCCACCTCTACACTCTAACCACTAGGCTACCCTGCCACCTCTACACTCTAACCACTAGGCTACCCTGCCACCTCTACACTCTAACCACTAGGCTACCCTGCCACCTCTACACTCTAACCACTAGGCTACCCTGCCACCTCTACACTCTAACCACTAGGCTACCCTACCACCTCTACACTCTAACCACTAGGCTACCCTACCACCTCTACACTCTAACCACTAGGCTACCCTACCACCTCTACACTCTAACCACTAGGCTACCCTGCCACCTCTACACTCTAACCACTAGGCTACCCTACCACCTCTACACTCTAACCACTAGGCTACCCTGCCACCTCTACACTCTAACCACTAGGCTACCCTGCCACCTCTACACTCTAACCACTAGGCTACCCTGCCACCTCTACACTCTAACCACTAGGCTACCCTGCCACCTCTACACTCTAACCACTAGGCTACCCTGCCACCTCTACACTCTAACCACTAGGCTACCCTGCCACCTCTACACTCTAACCACTAGGCTACCACTAGGCTACCCTGCCACCTCTACACTCTAACCACTAGGCTACCCTGCCACACCCTACCTACACTCTAACCACTAGGCTACCCTGCCACCTCTACACTCTAACCACTAGGCTACCCTGCCACCTCTACACTCTAACCACTAGGCTACCCTACCACCTCTACACTCTAACCACTAGGCTACCCTGCCACTAGACTACCCTGCCACCTCTACACTCTAACCACTAGGCTACCCTACCACCTCTACACTCTAACCACTAGGCTACCTGCCGTCCCTACACTCTAACAACTAGGCTACCCTGCCACCTCTACATTCTAACCACTAGGCTACCCTGCCAACTCTACACTCTAACCACTAGGCTACCTGCCGTCCCTACACTCTAACCACTAGGCTACCCTACCACCTCTACACTCTAACCACTAGGCTACCCTGCCACCTCTACACTCTAACCACTAGGCTACCCTGCCACCTCTACACTCTAACCACTAGGCTACCCTGCCACCTCTACACTCTAACCACTAGGCTACCCTACCACCTCTACACTCTAACCACTAGGCTACCTGCCACCTCTACACTCTAACCACTAGGCTACCCTGCCACCTCTACACTCTAACCACTAGGCTACCCTGCCACCTCTACACTCTAACCACTAGGCTACCCTACCACCTCTACACTCTAACCACTAGGCTACCTGCCGCCCCTACACTCTAACCACTAGGCTACCCTGCCACCTCTACACTCTAACCACTAGGCTACCCTGCCACCTCTACACTCTAACCACTAGGCTACCCTACCACCTCTACACTCTAACCACTAGGCTACCCTACCACCTCTACACTCTAACCACTAGGCTACCCTACCACTGCCCTACACTCTAACCACTAGGCTACCCTACCACCTCTACACTCTAACCACTAGGCTACCCTACCGCCTCTACACTCTAACCAATAGGCTACCCTGCCACCTCTACACTCTAAACACTAGGCTACCCTGCCACCTCTACACTCGAACCACTAGGCTACCCTGCCGTCTCTACACTCTAACCACTAGGCTACCCTACCACCTCTACACTCTAACCACTAGGCTACCTGCCGTCCCTACACTCTAACCACTAGGCTACCCTACCGTCCCTACACTCTAACCACTACCCTACCCTACCATCTCTACACTCTAACCACTAGGCTACCCTGCCACCTCTACACTCTAACCACTAGGCTACCCTACCACCTCTACACTCTAACCACTAGGCTACCCTGCCACCTCTACACTCTAACCACTAGGCTACCCTGCCACCTCTACACTCTAACCACTAGGCTACCCTGCCACCTCTACACTCGAACCACTAGGCTACCCTGCCACCTCTACACTCTAACCACTAGGCTACCCTACCACCTCTACACTCTAACCACTAGGCTACCCTGCCACCTCTACACTCTAACCACTAGGCTACCCTACCACCTACTACACTCTAACCACTAGGCTACCCTGCCACCTCTACACTCTAACCACTAGGCTACCCTACCACCTCTACACTCTAACCACTAGGCTACCCTACCACCTCTACACTCTAACCACTAGGCTACCCTACCGCCTCTACACTCTAACCACTAGGCTACCCTGCCACCTCTACACTCTAACCACTAGGCTACCCTGCCACCTCTACACTCTAACCACTAGGCTACCCTACCACCTCTACACTCTAACCACTAGGCTACCCTGCCACCTCTACACTCTAACCACTAGGCTACCCTGCCACCTCTACACTCTAACCACTAGGCTACCCTGCCACCTACACTCTAACCACTAGGCTACCCTACCACCTCTACACTCTAACCACTAGGCTACCCTACCACCTCTACACTCTAACCACTAGGCTACCCTACCACCTCTACACTCTAACCACTAGGCTACCCTGCCACCTCTACACTCTAACCACTAGGCTACCCTGCCACCTCTACACTCTAACCACTAGGCTACCCTGCCACCTCTACACTCTAACCACTAGGCTACCCTGCCACCTCTACACTCTAACCACTAGGCTACCCTACCACCTCTACACTCTAACCACTAGGCTACCCTACCACCTCTACACTCTAACCACTAGGCTACCCTGCCACCTCTACACTCTAACCACTAGGCTACCCTACCACCTCTACACTCAACCACTAGGCTACCCTGCCACCTCTACACTCTAACCACTAGGCTACCCTGCCACCTCTACACTCAACCACTAGGCTACCCTGCCACCTCTACACTCTAACCACTAGGCTACCCTGCCACCTCTACACTCTAACCACTAGGCTACCCTACCACCTCTACACTCTAACCACCACTAGGCTACCCTAACCACTAGGCTACCCTACACTCTAACCACTAGGCTACCCTACCACCTCTACACTCTAACCACTAGGCTACCCTGCCACCTCTACACTCTAACCACTAGGCTACCCTGCCACCTCTACACTCTAACCACTAGGCTACCCTGCCACCTCTACACTCTAACCACTAGGCTACCCTGCCACCTCTACACTCTAACCACTAGGCTACCCTGCCACCTCTACACTCTAACCACTAGGCTACCCTGCCACCTCTACACTCTAACCACTAGGCTACCCTACCACCTCTACACTCTAACCACTAGGCTACCCTGCCACCTCTACACTCTAACCACTAGGCTACCCTGCCACCTCTACACTCTAACCACTAGGCTACCCTGCCACCTCTACACTCTAACCACCACTAGGCTACCCTGCCACCTCTACACTCTAACCACTAGGCTACCCTGCCACCTCTACACTCTAACCACTAGGCTACCCTGCCACCTCTACACTCTAACCACTAGGCTACCCTACCACCTCTACACTCTAACCACTAGGCTACCCTGCCACCTCTACACTCTAACCACTAGGCTACCCTACCACCTCTACACTCTAACCACTAGGCTACCCTGCCACCTCTACACTCTAACCACTAGGCTACCCTACCACCTCTACACTCTAACCACTAGGCTACCCTACCACCTCTACACTCTAACCACTAGGCTACCCTGCCACCTCTACACTCTAACCACTAGGCTACCCTACCACCTCTACACTCTAACCACTAGGCTACCCTACCTACCCTACCACCTAACCACTACACTCTAACCACTAGGCTACCCTACCACCTCTACACTCTAACCACTAGGCTACCCTACCACCTCTACACTCTAACCACTAGGCTACCCTACCACCTCTACACTCTAACCACTAGGCTACCCTGCCACCTCTACACTCTAACCACTAGGCTACCCTACCACCTCTACACTCTAACCACTAGGCTACCCTGCCACCTCTACACTCTAACCACTAGGCTACCCTGCCACCTCTACACTCTAACCACTAGGCTACCCTGCCTAACCACTAGGCTACCCTACACACTCTAACCACTAGGCTACCCTACCACCTCTACACTCTGACCACTAGGCTACCCTACCGCCTCTACACTCTAACCACTACCCTACCCTACCATCTCTACACTCTAACCACTAGGCTACCCTGCCACCTCTACACTCTAACCACTAGGCTACCCTACCACCTCTACACTCTAACCACTAGGCTACCCTACCACCTCTACACTCTAACCACTAGGCTACCCTACCACCTCTACACTCTAACCACTAGGCTACCCTGCCACCTCTACACTCTAACCACTAGGCTACCCTGCCACCTCTACACTCTAACCACTAGGCTACCCTGCCACCTCTACACTCTAACCACTAGGCTACCTGCCGCCTCTACACTCTAACCACTAGGCTACCCTACCACCTCTACACTCTAACCACTAGGCTACCCTACCACCTCTACACTCTAACCACTAGGCTACCCTACCACCTCTACACTCTAACCACTAGGCTACCCTACCACCTCTACACTCTAACCACTAGGCTACCCTACCACCTCTACACTCTAACCACTAGGCTACCCTGCCACCTCTACACTCTAACCACTAGGCTACCCTGCCACCTCTACACTCTAACCACTAGGCTACCCTGCCACCTCTACACTCTAACCACTAGGCTACCCTGCCACCTCTACACTCTAACCACTAGGCTACCCTGCCACCTCTACACTCTAACCACTAGGCTACCCTGCCACCTCTACACTCTAACCACTAGGCTACCCTACCACCTCTACACTCTAACCACTAGGCTACCTGCCGTCCCTACACTCTAACCACTAGGCTACCCTGCCACCTCTACACTCTAACCACTAGGCTACCCTACCACCTCTACACTCTAACCACTAGGCTACCCTACCACCTCTACACTCTAACCACTAGGCTACCCTGCCACCTCTACACTCTAACCACTAGGCTACCCTGCCACCTCTACACTCTAACCACTAGGCTACCCTGCCGCCCTACACTCTAACCACTAGGCTACCCTGCCACCTCTACACTCTAACCACTAGGCTACCTGCCACCTCTACACTCTAACCACTAGGCTACCTGCCTCCTCTACACTCTAACCACTAGGCTACCCTGCCACCTCTACACTCTAACCACTAGGCTACCCTACCACCTCTACACTCTAACCACTAGGCTACCCTGCCAACCACTAGGCTACCCTACTACACTCTAACCACTAGGCTACCCTGCCACCTCTACACTCTAACCACTAGGCTACCCTACCACCTCTACACTCTAACCACTAGGCTACCCTGCCACCTCTACACTCTAACCACTAGGCTACCCTACCACCTCTACACTCTAACCACTAGGCTACCCTGCCACCTCTACACTCTAACCACTAGGCTACCCTGCCACTCCATGTACATACTAACCGGTGTCCCCCACATTGACACCCCCTCTATACATTGTTATTTTTTACTACTTCTCTTTAATTACTTGTTACTTTAATCTCTTATTCTCATCTGTATTTTTTTGAAACTGCACTGTCGGTTAAGGGGCTCGTAAGTAAACATTTCACTGTAAGGTGAAATTGTATTGAACCTGTGGTGTTCGGCGGATGTGACTAATAACATTTGATTTGATGACCTTTGGGGTAATAGATTAGTGATTCCCCTCACACTAATATAACATTTGACACAAGACCTCCATAATCTCCTGAAAGTTACATCTAAACATCCTCTGAATTCTCCCGTCGCGAAAACACCACTATAAAACCTAATACTGTATAAGCCCTTCAATAACTAGCGAAAGTTACCTGAATAAATTATCATATTTTTCTAATCCTCTACAACAAAACAGAGCAACATTAAATCTGCATGTCGTAGAGCGGCAGTCTGCCAAGTTGAAACAGGTGATTTAGCCCCAGAGATGTTTCTCTGATATTACAACCGCCATCGTGCTAATTGCAGTAAAGCTAATCAGAAGCACATTTTTTGAGATAATGGTTTTCATTTTGGCGCCACTCAGAAGTGCGTCTGTGTGTGTGTGTGTGTGTGTGTGTGTGTGTGTGTGTGTGTGTGTGTGTGTGTGTGTGTGTGTGTGTGTGTGTGTGTGAGTCTCGCAGGTGAATTGTATTGTTCGCTAATTAGACTTGCTAATTAAACCGTTTCCCAAATATCGTCCTCAAACACAATAAATATTTTTCTCTATATATTTTTCTACTGTTTCTAATTTGTAGCCAGGATTTTATAGAGCCCTCAGAGGGAGAATATAGATGTTTTTTTTTTTAATTTTTATAGCGGTTACACTCTAAGGAGTGATGGAAAGGTAGAAGCCTTTACTTTCACCGAAGACTTCGGCTAGATCGTTACTGCAGAACCTAAATGAGAATTGTTCTCAATTAAATAACCTGGGTCGATTAAATCTAAATGAGATATAAATAAATATCTAGCCCGGGCAGAGAACAAATGGTCTTAAAGATTCCTGCAATAACAACAGAGGATCCCTGGTAGGAATGGATACCAAAAACGTGAGATTAGAAGGTTTTATCATAACGATCCAACGTGGATCTCCTTCATCTGAAGAAAGATGTACATCAGAATTTACATTTTAACCCGTCCAGACTCTTACAGATCAGTGCAGATGAGGGGAAAAGCAAGCAGGAAGCGGAACCTACTTTAGATTAGTTAGAGAGTAACTAACCGGTATATATATATATATATCTCTCTCTCTCTCTCTCTGTCTCTCTCTCTCTCTCTCTCTCTGTCTCTGTCTCTGTCTCTGTCTCTCTCTCTCTCTCTCTCTCTCTCTCTGTCTCTCTCTCTCTCTCTCTCTCTCTCTCTCTCTCTCTCTCTCTGTCTCTGTCTCTGTCTCTGTCTCTGTCTCTGTCTCTCTCTCTCTGTCTCTCTCTCTCTCTCTCTCTCTGTCTCTGTCTCTCTCTCTCTGCATGCTGGGAGTGATTGGTGCATGCTGGGAATTGTTTGAGTGAAGGAGTGCGTGTGTTGTGGAGAGTTAGATATTCACAACTTTCTTTCGGTTTGCTATTTCTTGGTGGCATTTTTTTTGTTGATGCATGATTAAACGTTATTATTTTTGTTGTGGTAGAATTAAGTATTTTGTTTTCGTATCGAAATTACCCTGGTTTTGGCGGGGATGGCAGCCCGAATGGGGATGCCGTCCCTGTCACTTCGGCACGGCTTTAGGTGTGTTACTGAAGCTGCTGTCACGGTGGAGGAGTTTCTGGTCGCCGTAGGAGAGAAGGTAGGCTATGAGAATATTGCGTATGCATCCCGGATGAATAAAGCTGTGGTGGTATTTCTTAAAGAAGAGTGTCTAGTTGATCGGATGGTTGAGCATGGTGTACTTCTTAAAGGAATGTTTATTCAAGTTACGCCGCTTTTTTCTCCGTCAACAAGGGTAACGATTTCAAATGTACCACCGTTTATTCCTAATGAGTTATTGGAGCGCGAGTTATTGCGCTTTGGGAAGTTCGCCAGTTCACTAAGGTTGTCCTGTTGGGTTGCAAACACCCGGCGTTGAAACAGGTAATGTCATTTCGGCGACAGGTGTTTATGTTTTTGGACTCACCGGAGCAGACTTTAGAGTTATCGTTTAAAATCAAGTATGACAATAGATTGTATATGGCTTATGCTAGTACGGGTAGTCAACGGTGTTTTGAGTGTGGGGATGTTGGTCATAAGCGACATGCTTGCCCGAAAAGGGAGAAGGCAGAGGGAGGGGCACAGGTGGTCATCGTAACGCCTGGGCCCACTGATGTAGGGAGAGGTGAGCTGACAGCGGTAGAGCAGCCACAAGCACCTGTTGCTGAGGTACAAGTTAACCGTGTTGAGGGCACGGGGTTGCAACTTGTATTAGAAGGAAATGTTATGCTACAGAAAAGTATTGTTGTAGAAGGTAAGGATGTATCTGAAGAGCCAGTTCCTCAGACTGGTGAGCAGGTGCCCAGTATGAGTGCTGGGGTAAAGGAGGGGGTTCATGTGGAGCTAGGCTCCCAGGGAGTGGAGGAGATGCCCACTACGAGTACTGGGGTTCATGTAGAGCTAGGCTCCCAGGTAGTGGAGGGTTCCCAGGAGTGGGAGGGAGCCCACTACGAGTAATGAGGTACAGGAGGGTTTGTATGTGGAGCTAAGCTCCCAGGTAGTGGAGGAGATGCCCACTACGAGTAATGAAGTACAGGAGGGTTTTCATGTGGAGCTAAGCTCCAGGTAGTGGAGGAGATGCCCATTACGAGTAATGAAGTACAGGAGGGTTTTCATGTGGAGCTAAGCTCCCAGGTAGTGGAGGAGATGCCCACTACGAGTGCTGGGGTTCATGTGGAGCTAGGTTCTCAGTTAGTGGAGAAGATGCCCACTATGAGTAGTGATGCTCAGGTGGGGCTAGTCTCCCAGATAGTGGAGGAGATGCCTGGTACGAGTGATGATTTCATGTGGAGCTAAGCTCCCAGGTAGTGGAGGAGATGCCCACTACGAGTAATGAAGTACAGGAGGGTTTTCATGTGGAGCTAAGCTCCCAGGTAGTGGAGGAGTTGCCCACTACGAGTAATGAGGTACAGGAGGGTTTTCATGTGGAGCTAAGCTCCCAGGTAGTGGAGGAGATGCCCACTACGAGTAATGAAGTACAGGAGGGTTTTCATGTGGAGCTAAGCTCCCAGGTAGTGGAGGAGATGCCCACTACGAGTAATGAAGTACAGGAGGGTTTTCATGTGGAGCTAAGCTCCCAGGTAGTGGAGGAGATGCCCACTACGAGTAATGAAGTACAGGAGGGTTTTCATGTGGAGCTAAGCTCCCAGGTAGTGGAGGAGATGCCCACTACGAGTAATGAGGTACAGGAGGGTTTTCATGTGGAGCTAAGCTCCCAGGTAGTGGAGGAGATGCCCACTACGAGTAATGAGGTACAGGAGGGTTTTCATGTGGAGCTAAGCTCCCAGGTAGTGGAGGAGATGCCCACTACGAGTAATGAAGTACAGGAGGGTTTTCATGTGGAGCTAAGCTCCCAGGTAGTGGAGGAGATGCCCACTACGAGTAATGAAGTACAGGAGGGTTTTCATGTGGAGCTAAGCTCCCAGGTAGTGGAGGAGATGCCCACTACGAGTAATGAGGTACAGGAGGGTTTGCATGTGGAGCTAAGCTCCCAGGTAGTGGAGGAGTTGCCCACTATGAGTAATGAAGTACAGGAGGGTTTTATGTGGAGCTAAGCTCCCAGGTAGTGGAGGAGATGCCCACTACGAGTAATGAAGTACAGGAGGGTTTTCATGTGGAGCTAAGCTCCCAGGTAGTGGAGGAGATGCCCACTACGAGTAATGAGGTACAGGAGGGTTTGCATGTGGAGCTAAGCTCCCAGGTAGTGGAGGAGTTGCCCACTATGAGTAATGAAGTACAGGAGGGTTTTTATGTGGAGCTAAGCTCCCAGGTAGTGGAGGAGATGCCCACTACGAGTAATGAAGTACAGGAGGGGGTTTCATGTGGAGCTAAGCTCCCAGGTAGTGGAGGAGATGCCCACTACGAGTGCTGGGGTTCATGTGGAGCTAGGTTCTCAGTTAGTGGAGAAGATGCCCACTATGAGTAGTGATGTTCAGGTGGGGCTAGTCTCCCAGATAGTGGAGGAGATGCCTGGTGCGAGTGATGAAGTACAGGAGGGTTTTCATGTGGAGCTAAGCTCCCAGGTAGTGGAGGAGATGCCCACTACGAGTAATGAAGTACAGGAGGGTTTTCATGTGGAGCTAAGCTCCCAGGTAGTGGAGGAGTTGCCCACTACGAGTAATGAGGTACAGGAGGGTTTTCATGTGGAGCTAAGCTCCCAGGTAGTGGAGGAGATGCCCACTACGAGTAATGAAGTACAGGAGGGTTTTCATGTGGAGCTAAGCTCCCAGGTAGTGGAGGAGATGCCCACTACGAGTAATGAAGTACAGGAGGGTTTTCATGTGGAGCTAAGCTCCCAGGTAGTGGAGGAGATGCCCACTACGAGTAATGAAGTACAGGAGGGTTTTCATGTGGAGCTAAGCTCCCAGGTAGTGGAGGAGATGCCCACTACGAGTAATGAAGTACAGGAGGGTTTTCATGTGGAGCTAAGCTCCCAGGTAGTGGAGGAGATGCCCACTACGAGTAATGAGGTACAGGAGGGTTTTCATGTGGAGCTAAGCTCCCAGGTAGTGGAGGAGATGCCCACTACGAGTAATGAGGTACAGGAGGGTTTTCATGTGGAGCTAAGCTCCCAGGTAGTGGAGGAGATGCCCACTACGAGTAATGAAGTACAGGAGGGTTTTCATGTGGAGCTAAGCTCCCAGGTAGTGGAGGAGATGCCCACTACGAGTAATGAAGTACAGGAGGGTTTTCATGTGGAGCTAAGCTCCCAGGTAGTGGAGGAGATGCCCACTACGAGTAATGAGGTACAGGAGGGTTTGCATGTGGAGCTAAGCTCCCAGGTAGTGGAGGAGTTGCCCACTATGAGTAATGAAGTACAGGAGGGTTTTTATGTGGAGCTAAGCTCCCAGGTAGTGGAGGAGATGCCCACTACGAGTAATGAAGTACAGGAGGGGTTCATGTGGAGCTAAGCTCCCAGGTAGTGGAGGAGATGCCCACTACGAGTGCTGGGGTTCATGTGGAGCTAGGTTCTCAGTTAGTGGAGAAGATGCCCACTATGAGTAGTGATGTTCAGGTGGGGCTAGTCTCCCAGATAGTGGAGGAGATGCCTGGTACGAGTGATGAAGTACAGGAGGGTTTTCATGTGGAGCTAAGCTCCCAGGTAGTGGAGGAGATGCCCACTACGAGTAATGAAGTACAGGAGGGTTTTCATGTGGAGCTAAGCTCCCAGGTAGTGGAGGAGATGCCCACTACGAGTAATGAGGTACAGGAGGGTTTTCATGTGAGCTAAGCTCCCAGGTAGTGGAGGAGATGCCCACTACGAGTAATGAGGTACAGGAG